>NW_027523718.1:0-42199 GCF_052094955.1 Ictidomys tridecemlineatus | reverse complement strand
CAGTGGTTGAAGACTGGGGTGCAGAAGTCTTGTTATAGAGAACAAACTTTGGAGACTGCGGTGCAGAAGGCCTGTTACGGAGAGGAGAGTTGGGAGAAGGGGTGAAGAACAACTGTTGGAGAGGGCAGAGTTGGGAGACTGGTTGCAGAAAAATCTTACAGAGAACAGATGTTAGAGACTGAGGTGTAGAATGATTGTTGCAGAGAGAAGAGTTTGGAGACTGGGGTGCAGAAGGCATGATACAGAGAGCAGAGTTTGGAAACTGGTGTGCAGAAGGCCTGTTAAATAGAGCAGAGGTTGAAGACTGGGTGCAGAAGACTGTTATAGAAAGCAAAGTTAGGAGACTGGGTGGCAGAAGGATCTTACAGAGCAGAGTTTGGAGACTGAGGTGCAGGAGGACTGTTACAGAGAGCAGTGGTTGGAGACTGGGGTTCAGATGGATCGTGTAGAGTGAAGAGGTTTCAGACTGAGGTGTAGATTGACTGTTACAGAGAGCAGAGGTTGGAGACTGAGGTGCAGGAAGGACTGTTACAGGGAGCAAATTTTGGAGACTGTTTTGCACAAGGATCTTACATAGAGCAGAGTTTGGAGACTGAGGTGCATAAGGACTGTTACAGAGAGCAGATGTTGAAGTCTGGGGTGCAGGATTGTTGCAGAAAGCAATATTTCAGACTGAGATGCAGAAGGACTTTTGCAGAGAGCAGATGTTGGTGACTGGGGTGCACAAGGTTCATTGCAGAGAGCAGAAGTTGGAAACTGCAGTACAGAAGGACTGTTGCAGAGAGCAGAGTTTGGAAACTAGGGTACAAAAGGACTTATTCAGAGAGCAGATGTTTAGTACTGTTTTTCAGAAGGACTGTTGCAGAGAGCAGTTGTTGGAGAATGGGTTGCAGAAGGACTTTTGCAGAGAGCAGAGATTGGAGACTGAGGTTCAGATGGACGGACAAAGAAAGCAGAGGTTGGAGACTGGCGTGCAAAACGACCTTTACAGAGAGCAGAGTTTGGAGACTGCGGTACAGAAGGACTGTTACAGAGAGCAGAGTTTGGAGACTGGGGTGCAACAGGACCGTTGCAAAAAACTGAGGTTGGAGACTGGCGAGGAGAAGAAATATTACAGAGAGCAGAGTTTGGAAACTGGGGTCAGAAAGATATTTTAGAGAGAAGAGGTTGGAGACTGGGGGGCAGAAGGATCTTGCAGAGAAAAGAGTTTGGACACTGGGGTTTAGAAGGACTGTTGCAGAGAGCAGATTTTAAAGACTGAATTGCAGAAAGACTGTTTAGAGAGCAGATGTTGAAGACTGGGGTGCAGAAGGACTCTTTCAGAGAGCAGAGGTTTAAGACTGAGGTGGAGAAGGACTGTTACACAGAACAGAGTTTAGAGACTGGGGTGCAGAAAGACTGTTACTGAGAGAAGAGTTTGAAGACTGCAGTATAAAAGGACTGTTACAGAGAGTAGAGGGTGGCGACTGGGGTGCAGAAGGAGTGTTGCAAAGAAGAGAGTTTGAAGACTGAGGTGCAGAAGGACTGTTACAGAGAGCAGAGTTTTTAGACAAGGTTGCAGAAGGATCTTATGGAGACCAGAGATTGTAGACCGAGGTGCAGTAGGACAGTTAAAGAGAGCAGATGTTGGAGACGGGTGCAGAAGGATTGTTATAGCGAACAGACGTTAGAGACTGGGGTGCAGAAGGCCTTTTACCGAGACGAAAGTTGGGAGAAGGCGTGCAGAAGGACTGTTACAGAGGGCAGAGTTTGGAGTCTGGGTTGCAGAAGGTACTTACAGAGATCAGTTTTTGGAGAGTGAGATGCAGAGGGACTGTTACAGAGAGTAGATGTTGGAGACTGAGGCACAGAAATATTGTTAGAGAGAGAAGAGTTTGGAGACTGGGGTGCAGAAGGACTGTTTCAGATACCAGAGGTTGGAGACTGGGGTGTAGAAAGACTTTTGCAGAAACCAGGAGTTGGAATCTGGGGTGCTGAAGCACTATTGCAGAGAGCAGATGTAGGATACTGAGATGCAGAAGGACTGTTACAAAGAGCAGAGGTTTGCGACTGGGGTGCAGAAGGACTGATACAGAGAGCAGATTTCGAGACTGGGGTGCAGAAGGCCTGTTACAGAGAGCAGAGGTTGGAGACTGGGGTGCAGAAGGGCTGTTAGAGAGAGCAGAGTTTTGAGACTTGGTTGCAGAAAGATCTTACGTAGAGAAGAGTTTGGAGACTAAGGTGCAGAAGGACTGTTACAGAGAGCAGTTTGGACACTGGGGTGCAGAAGTATTGTTGGAGACAGCAGAGTTTCCGGACTTAGGTGCAGAAGGACTGTTGCAGAGATCAGATGTTGGAGACTTCGGTGCAGAAGGACTGTTGCAGAGAGCAGATGCTGGAAACTGGGATGCAGGAGGATCATTGCAGAGAGCAGTGGTTGGACACTGGGGTGCAGAAGGACTGTTACAGAGAGGAGAGGTTGAAGACTGAGGTGAAGAAGGACTGTTACAGAGAGCATATTTGGGAGACAGTGGTGCAGATCTGATACAGAGCAGAAGTTGGAGACTGAGGTACAGAAGAACTGTTACAGAGAGCAGAGGTTGGAGACTCGGGTGCAGAAGGATTATGGCAGAGAGCAGAGTTTCCGGACTGAGGTACAGAAGAACTGTTGCAGAGAGCAGATGTTGGAGATTGGGGTGCAAAAGACTGTTGAAGCTAGCAGAGTTTTGAGACTGGGGTGCAGAGGGATAGTTGCAGAGAGCAGAGGTTTTGAGACTGGGGTTCAGAAGGACTGATACCGAGAGCAGAGTTTGGAAACTGGGGTGCAGAAGGTTTTTTAAAGAGAGCAGAGTGTGGAGACTGGGTTGCAGAAGGATCTTACATAGAGCAGAGATTGGAGACTGAGGTGTAGAAGCACTGTATCAGAGAGTAGAGGTTGGAGACAGGTGCAGAAGGACCATTTCAGAGAGCAGAGTTTGTAGACGGAGGTGCAGAAAGCTAGTTAGAGAGAACAGAGGTTGGAGACTGGGGTCTAGAAGGACTGTAGCAGAGAGCAAAGGTTGGAGACTGGGGTGCAGAAAGACTGATACAGAAAGCAGAGGTTGGAGACTCGGGTGTAGAAGTACCCTTACAGAGAGCAGATGTTGGAGAATGCAGTACAGAAAGACTGTTATAGAGAGCAGAGGTTGGAGACTGGGGTGCAAAAGGACTGTTGCAGAGATCAGAGGATGGAGACTGGGGTACAGTAGGACTGTTGCAGAGAGCAAAGGTTGCAGACTGACTTGCAGAAGGACTGTTACAGAGGGAAGAGTTTTGAGACTGGTGCAAAACGACAGATACAGAAAGCAGAGGTTGGATACTGGGGTGCATAAGGACCCTTATGGAGAACAGCAGTTGGAGACTTCGGTAGAACAGGTCGGTTACAGAGAGCAGTGGTTGGAGACTGGGGTGCAAAAGAACTGATGTAGAGACAAGAGGTTGGAGACTGGGGTGCTGAAGGATCGTTGGGGTGAGCAGAGTATGGAGACAGGGGTGTAGAAGGACTGTTCCAGAGAGCACAGTTTGGAGAGTGGGGTGTAGAAGGGCTTTTTCAGGGAGCAGACGTTAGAGACTTGGGTGCAGAAGGACTGCTGCATAGAGCAGAGTTTGGAGACTGAGGTACAGAAGGGCTGTAAAAGAGAGCAGAGGTTAGAGACTGGGGTGCAGAAGGATTATTGCAGACAGCATATTTTTCAGACCTTGGTACAGAAGAACTGTTGCAGAGATCAGATTTGGAGACTGGGGTTCAGAAGGACTGTTGCAGGGAGCAGAGGTTTGAGACTAGGGTGCAGAAGGATTGTTGCAGAGAGCAGAGGTTGGAGACTGGGGTGCAGAATGATCGTTGGTGCGAGCAGAGTATGGAGACAGGGGTGTAGAAGGACTGCCGCAGAGAACAGAGTTTGGAGTCTGAAGTGCGGAAGGACCATTGCAGAAAGCAGATGTAGGAGACTGGGTTTCAGAAGGATCCTACAGAGAGCAGAGTTTGGACACTAAGGTGCAGAAGGACTGTTGCAGGGAGCTGAGGTTGGAGATTGGGGCGCAGAAGAACTTTTGCAGAGAACAGAGGTTGGATTCCGAGGTGCAGAAGGAGTTTTACAGAGAGCAGAGGTTAGAGACTGGTGTGCAGAATGACTGACACATAAAGCAGAGCTTGGAGACTCTGGTGTAGAATGACTGTTACAGAGAGCAGAGGTTGGAGACTGGGTTGGAGAAGTACCCTTACAGAGAACAGAGGTTGAAGACTGTGGTACAGAAGAACTGTTGTTGAGAACAAGGTTGGAGACTCGGGTGCAGAGGGACCATTGCAGAGAGCAGTGGTTAAAGACTGCAGTACAAAAGGACTGTTATAAAGAGCATAGGTTGGAGACTTGGGTGGAGAAGAACTGTTGAAGAGAGAAGAGATTGCAGAGTGAGGTGCAGAAAGACTGTTACAGAGAGCAGAGTTTGGATACTGTGGTGCAGAAGGACTGATACAGAAAGCAGAGGTTGGAGACTGGGGTGAAAAAGAACCCTTACAGAGAACAGAGGTTGAAGACTGCTGTACAGAAGAAGTGTTTTTGAAAACAAGGTTAGAGACTGGGGTGCAGAGGGACAATTGCAGACAGCAGAGGTTGGAGACTGGGGTACAGAATGACCTTACAGAGAGCAGAATTTGGAGACTGGGTTGCAGAAAGACTGTTGCAGAATAGACGTTGGAGACTGGGATGCAGAAGAATCGTTGAAGAGAATAGATTATGGAGACTGGGGTATAGAAGGACTGTTCAAGAGAGCAGAGGTTTGAGACTGGGGTGCAGAAGGACTTTTGCAGAGAGCAGTTGTTGAAGACTGAGGTGCAGAAGGACTGTTTCAGAGAGCAGAGTTTGGAGACTGGGGTGCAGAAGGACTGATACAGAGAGCAGAGGTTGGAGACTGAGGTGCAGAAAAAAAATTACAGAGAGCAGAGCTTGGAGACTGGGGTGCAGAAGGACTGATACCGAAAGCACAGGTGGGAGACTGGGGTCAAGAAGGACCGTTACAGCGAGCAGAGGTACGAGACTGCAGTACAGAAAGACTGTTACAGAGAGCAGATTTTTAAGACTGTGGTACAGAAGGGCTGTTGCAGAGAATAGAAGTTTGAAACTGGGGTGAATAAGGACCGTTGCTGAGAGCAGAGGTTGGAGACTGATGTGTAGAAGGATTGTTACAGAGAGTAGAGTTTGGAGACTTGGGTGCAGAACAATCTTTCAGAGAGCTGAGGTTGAGGACTGGGGTACAGAAGCACTGTTGCAGAGAGCAGAGTTTGTAGACTTGGGTGCAGAAGGATTGTTGCAGAGAGAAGAGGGTGGAGTCTGTGGTTTAGAAGGATGTTTGCAGAGAGTAGAGTTTTGAGACTGAGGTGCAGAAGGACTGTTACAGAGAGCAGATTTCGGAGTCTGGGGTGCAAGACTGATACAGAAATCAGATGTTGGAGCCTGGGGTGCAGAATGATTGTTGCAGACAGCAGAGGTTGGAGACTGAGTTGCAGAAGGACTGTGGCAGAGAGCAGAATTTGGAGCCTTAGGTGCAGAAGAACTGTTACAGAGAGCAGAGGTTGGAGACTGGGATGCAGAAAGACTGTTGCAGAGAACAGAGGTTGAAGACTGGGGTGCAGAAGGATCGTGGAAGAGAGCAGAGTTTTCACACTGAGGTGCAGAAGGACAAATGCAGAGAGCAGATGTTGGAGACTGGGGTGCAGAAGGGCTGTTGCAGAGAGCAGAGGTTAGAGACTTGTGTACAGAAGGACTGTTTCAGAGAGGAGATTTTGGAGACTGGGGTGCAGAACGCCTGTTACACAGAGCAGAGTTTGGAGAAGGGTGCAGAAGGACTGTTACAGAGAGCAGATTTTGGAGATTGGTTTGCAAAAGTATCTTACAGAGAATAGATGTTGGAGGCTGAGATGCAGAAGGACTGTTACAGAGAGTAGACATTGGATACTGAGGTGCAGTAGGACAATTGCAGAAAGCAGAGTTTGAAGACTGAGGTGCAGAAGGACTGTTACAGAGAACAGAGGTTGGAGACTGAGGTGCAGAAGGACTGATACAGAAAGCAGAGTTTGGGGACTGGGGTACAGAAGGACCATTACAGAGAGCAGAGGTTGGGGATTGCAGTGCAGAAGAACTGTTGCAGAGAACAGAGGTTGGCGACTGAGGTGCAGAACGGCTGCTACAGGGAGCAGAGTTTGGAGACTAGGATGCAGAAGGACTGTTGCAAAGAACAGAGTTTGGAGACTGGGTTACAGAAGGACCGTTGCACAGAGCAGATGTTGGAGATTTGGATGCAGAAGGCCTGTTAAAGAGAGAAAAGGTTGGAGACTGGGGTGCATAAGGACTGTTACAGAAAGCAGAGTTTGGAGACTGGGTATTGAAGGATCTTACAGAGAGCAGAGGTTGGAGAATGACGTGAAGAAGGAGTGTTACAGGAAGCATAGTTTGGAGACTGGGGTGCAGAAGGACTGTTACAGAGAGTAGAGTTTTGAGACTTGGGTGCAGAAGGATCTTTCAGAGAGCTGAGGTTGGGGACTGGGCTACAGAAGCACTGTTGCAGAGAGCAGAGATTGGAGACTTGGGTGCAGAAGGATCATTGCAGAGAGAAGAGGGTAGAGTTTGTGGTTTAGAAGGATCGTTGCAGAGAGCAGAGGTTAAAGACTGAGGTGCAGAAGGACTGTTACAGAGAGCAGATTTTGGAGACTGGGGTGCAAGACTGATACAGAAATCAGATGTTTGAGCCTGGGGTGTAGAATGATTGTTGCAGACAGTAGAGGTTGGAGACTGGGTTGCAGAAGGACTGTTGCAGAGAGCAGAATTTGGAGACTTAGGTGCAGAAGGACTGTTACAGAGAGCAGAGGTTGGAGACTTGGATGCAGAAGGACTGTTGCAGAGAAAAGAGGTTGAAGACTGGGGTGCAGAAGGATCGTGAAAGAGAGCAGAGTTTTCAGAGTGAGGTGCAGGAGGACAAATTCAGAGAGCAGATGTTGGACACTGGGGTGCAGAAGGGCTGTTGCAGAGAGCAGAGGTTGGATAAGGGGTGCAGAAGAATTGTTACAGAGAGCAGATTTTGGAGATTGGTTTGCAAAAGTATCTTACAGAGAGTAGAGGTTGGAGACTGAGATGCAGAAGGACTGTTATAGATAGTAGAGGTTGGATACTGAGGTGCAGAAGGACAATTGCAGAGAGCAGAGTTTGAAGACTGAGGTGCAGAAGGACTGTTACAGAGAGCAGAGGTTGCAGACTGAGATTCAGAAGAACTTATACAGAAAGAAGAGTTTGGAGACTGGGGTGCAGAAGGACCATTACAGAGAGCAGAGTTTGGGGATCGCGGTGCAGAAGAACTTTTACAGAGAGCAGAGGTTAGAGACTGGGATGCAGAAAGACTGTTGCAGAGAACAGAGGTTGGCAACTGAGGTGCAGAAGGGCTGCTACAGGGAGCAGAGTTTGGAGACTGGGATGGAGAAGGACTGTTGCAAAGAACAGAGTTTGGAGACTGGGTTACAGAAGGACCGTTGCACAGAGCAGATGTTGGAGATTTGGATGCAGAAGGCCTGTTAAAGAGAGAAAAGGTTGGAGACTGGGGTGCATAAGGACTGTTACAGGAAGAAGAGTTTGGAGACTGGGTAGTAGAAGGATCTTACAGAGAGCAGAGGTTGGAGAATGACGTGCAGAAAGAGTGTTACAGAGAGAATAGGTTGGAAACTGGGGTGCAGAAGGACTGTTACAGAGAGTAGAGTTTTGAGACTTGGGTGCAGAAGGATCTTTCAGAGAACTGAGGTTGGGGACTGGGGTGCAGAAGGATCATTGCAGAGGCAGATGTTTGAGACTGGGGTGCAGAAGTATTGTTACAGAGAAAGCGGTTGGAGACTGGAGTACAGAAGGATTGTTGCAGAGAGAAGAGGTTGGAGTCTGTGGTTTAGAATAATTGTTGCAGAGAGCAGAGGTTGGAGACTGAGGTGCAGAAGTACTGTTACAGAGAGCAGATTTTGTAGACTGGGGTGCAAGACTTATACATAAATCAGATGTTGGAGCCTGGGGTGCAGAATGATTGTTGCAGAGAGAAAAGGTTGGAGTCTGTGGTTTAGAAGGATCGTTGCAGGGAGCAGAGGTTGGAGACATGGTTGCAGAAGGACTGTTGCAGAAAGCAGAATTTGGGACTTAGTTGCAGAAGGCCTGGTAAAGAGAGAAAAGCTTGGAGACTGGGGTGCATAAAAACTGTTACAGGAAGCAGAGTTTGGAGACTGGGTAGTAGAAGGATCTTACAGAGAGCAGAGGTTGAAGAATGACGTGCAGAAGGAGTGTTACATAGAACAGAGTTTGGAGACTGGCATGCAGAAAGATCGTTGCATAGAACAGAGTCTTCAGACTGAGGTGCACAAGGACTATTGCAGAAAGCTGATGTTGGAGACTGGGTTCAGAAAGACTGTTGCAGAGAGGAGAGGTTGGACACTTGGGTGCAGAAGGATCATACCAGAGAGCAGAGGTTGTAGACTCGGGTGCAGAAGGCCTGTTACAGAGAGTAGAATATGGAGAACGGGTGCAGTACGACTGTTATAGAGAGCAGAGTTTGGATTGGGTTGCAGAAGGATCTTACAGAAGGCAGATATTGGAGACTGAGGTGCAAAAGAACTGTTACAGAGAGTAGAGGCTGGAGACTGAAGTGCAGAAAGACCAATGCAGAGAGCAGAGTTTGGAGACTGAGGTGCAGAAAAACTGTTGAAGAACAGAGGTTCGAGACTTGGGTGTAGAAGGACTGTTGCAGAGAGCAGAGGTTGTAGATTGGGGTGCAGTAGGTCTGTTGCAAAGAGCAGAATTTCAAGACTGAAGTTCATAAGTGCTGTTACAGAGAGCCGCGGTTGGAGTCTTGAGTGCAGAAAGACTGATACAGAAAGCAGAGTTTGGAGTCTGGGGTGCAAGAGGACAGTTACACAGAGCAGAGGTTGAAGACTGCAGTACAGAAGGACTGTTACACAGAGCAGACGTTGGAGAGTGGTGTGCAGAAGGACAGTTACAGAGAGCACAGTTTTGAGACTGGGATGAAGAAGAAATGTTGCAGAGAGCAGAGTTTGGAGACTGGGGTGCACAAGGACTTTTGCAGAGAGCAGAGGTTGGAGCCTGAGGTGCAGAAGGACAGTTGCAGAGAGCATATTTTGGAGAATGCGGAACAGAACGACTGTTACAGAGAGTAGAGGTTGGAGACTGGGATGCAGAAGGAATGTCACAGACAGTAGAGTTTTGAAACTTTGTTGCAGAAGAATCTTATAGAGACCAGAGGTTGTACACTGTGGTGCAGAAGGACTGATGCAGAGAGCAGACGTTGGAGACTGGGGTGCTGAAGAATCATTGCAGAGAGTAGATGTTGGAGACTTGGGTGTAGAAGGACTGTTGCAGAG
Organism: Ictidomys tridecemlineatus; assembly: GCF_052094955.1. Lineage (NCBI taxonomy): Eukaryota > Metazoa > Chordata > Mammalia > Rodentia > Sciuridae > Ictidomys > Ictidomys tridecemlineatus. Next base: position 32,784 of record NW_027523718.1, on the reverse strand, counting down.
AACAGAGGTCTGAGACTGGGGTGCAGAAGGACTGTTGAAGAGAGCAGAGGTTGGAAACTGAGGTGCAGAAGGACTGTTACAGAGGGCAGAGGTTTGAAACTGGGGTTCAGAAGAACTGATACAGAAAGCAGAGTGTGGAGACTGGGGTGCAGAAGGACTTTTGCAAAGAGCAGAGGTTGGAGACTGGGGTGGAGAAGGAATGTTGTAGAGAGCAGATGTTGGAGACTGAGGTGCAGAAGGACTGTTACAGAGAGCAGAGGTTGAAGCCTCGGTGCAGAAGGACTGATACAGAAAGCAGAGGTTGGTGACTGGGTTGTAGAAGGACCGTTACAGTGAGAAGAATTTGGAAACTGCAGTACAGAAGGACTGTTACAAAAAGTAGAGTTTGGAGACTAGGGTGGAAAAGGACTATTGGAGAGATCAGATGTTGGAGACTGGGGTGTAGAAGGACTGTTGCAGAGAGGAGGTTGGAAACTGGGGTGCAGAAGAACTGTTGCAAGGAGGAGAGGTTCGAGATTGGGGTGCAGAGACTGTTGCAGAGAGCAGATGTTGGAGACTGGGTTGGAGAAAGACTTTTGCAGAGAGAAGAATTTGGAGACTGATGTGCAGAAGGACTGTTACAGAGAGCAAAGGTTAGAGACTTGAGTGCAGTAGGACTGATACAGAAAGTAGAGGTTGGAGACTGCGGTGCAGAGGTACCATTACAGAGAGTAGAGGTTGGAGACTGGGGTGCAGAATAACTGTTGGAGAGAACAGAGGTTGGAGACTGGGGAGCAGATGGACCATTGCAGAAAGCAGAGTTTGGAGAGTGGGTTTCAAAGGATCTTACAGAGGGCAGAGGTTGGAGTCTGAGTTGCAGAAGAATGTTACAGAGAGCAAAGTTTGGATACTGGGGTTCAGAAAAACTGATACAGAAAGCAGAGTTTGGAGACTGGGGTGCAGAAGGACCATTACAGAGAGAAGATGTTTGAGACTGCCGTACAGAAGGTCTGTTCCATAGAGAAGATTTTGGAGACTGGGTTGCAGAAGGAGTGTTGCAGAAAGCAAGGTTGAAGACTGGGGGCCAGAAGGGCTGTTGCAGAGAGAAGAGGTTGCAGAGTGAGGTGCAGAAGGACTGTAACTGAGAGCAGCGTTTGGAGACAGTAGTGCAGAAGGACTGATACAGAAAGGAGAGGTTAGAGACTGGGGTGAAGAAGGACCCTTACAGAGAACAGAGGTTGAAGACTGTGGTACAGAAGAACTGCTTTGGAGAACAGAGTTTGGAGACTGGGGTGCAGAAAGACCGTTGTACATTGCAGAGGTTGGAGATTTGGGTTTAGAAGGCCTGTTAAAGAGAGAAAAGGTTGGAGACTTGGGTGCACAAGGAATGTTACAGTGAGCAGAGTTTGGAGACTGGGTAGTAGAAGGATCTTACAGAGAGCAGAGGTTTGAGACTGACGTTCAGAAGAAGTGTTACATAGAACAGAGTTTGGAGACTGGGGTGCAGAAGGATCATTGCAGAGAGCAGAGTATTCAGACTGAGGTGCAGAAGGACTATTGCAGACAGCTGATGTTCGAGACTGGGGTGCAGAAAGACTGTTGCAGAGAGAAGCGGTTGGAGACTTGGGTGCAGAATGATCATTCCAGAGAGCAGAGATTGTAGACTGGGGTGCAGAACGCCTGTTACAGATTGCAGAATTTGGAGAAGGGGTGCAGTAGGACTGTTACAGAGAGCAGAGTTTGGGGATTGGGTTGCAGAATGATCTTACAGAAAGCAGAGGTTGGAGACTGAGGTGCAGAAGGACTGTTACAGAGAGTAGAGGTTGGTGACTGAGGTGCAGAAAGACCAACGCAGAGAGCAGAGTTTGGAGACAGAGGTACAGTAAGACTGTTGAAGAGCAGAGGTTGGAGACTTGGGTGTAGAAGGACTGTTGCAGAGAGCAGAGGTTGTAGATTGGGGTGCAGAAGGACTGTTGCAGAGAGCAGAATTTGAAGACTGAGGTTCATAAGGACTGTTACAGAGAGCAGAGGTTGGAGACTTGAGTGCAGAAGGACTGATACAGAAAGCAGAGTTTAAAATCTGGGGTTCAAGAGGGCAGTTACAGAGAGCAGAGGTTGGAGACTGCAGTACAGAAGGACTGTTACAAAGAGCAGACGTTGGAGAGTGTGGTGCAGAAGGACAGTTACAAAGAGCACAGATTTGTGACTCTGATGAAGAAGAAATGTTGCAGAGAGCAGAGGTTTGAGACTGGGGTGCAGAAGGTCTCTTGCAGAGATCAGATTTTAGAGACTGGGGTGCAGATGGACCCTTACAGAGAACAGAGGTTGGATACTGTGGTGAAGAAGGACTGTTACAGGGATCAGAGTTTGGAGACTGGGGTGCAGTAACTGTTGTAGAGAACAGAGTTAGAGACCGGGGTGCAGAAGGCTGAAACAGAAAGCAGAGTTTGGAGACTGGAGTGCAGAAAAACCGTTACAGAATGCAGAGGTTTGAGACTGAAGTACAGATGGACGGTTACAGAGAGCAGAGATTGGAGACTGGGGTGGAAAAAGACTGTTGTAGAGAGTAGATTTTGGAGACTGGGGTGCAGACGGACTGTTGCAGAGAGCAGAGGTTGCAAAATGAGGTGCAGAAGGACTGTTACAGAGAGCAGAATTTGGAGACTGTGGTGTAGAAGGACTGATACAGAAAGCAGAGGTTGGAGAATGTGGTGCAGAAGGAACCTTATATAGAACAGAGGGTGAAGTCTGCGGTACAGAAGAACTGATGTAGAGAACAAGGTTGAAGACTGGGGTGCAGAGCGACCATTCCAGAGAGTAGACGTTGGAGACTGAGGTGCCGAAGGATTGTTACAGAGAGCAGACGTTAGAGACTGGGGTGCAGAAGGATTTTACAGGGAGCAAAGTTTGGAGACTCAGGTGCAGAAGGACTGTTGCAGAGACTGCGGAATAGAAGGACTGTTAAAGAGAGCAGAGGTTGGAGACAGGTGTGCAGAAGGATATTACAGAGAGCAGAGGTTGGAGACTGCAGTGCGATAGGACTGTGGCAGAGAGCAGAGGTTGGAGACTGTGGTGCAGAAGGATTGTTGCAGAGAGAAGAGGTTGGAGACTGAGGTGAAAGAGGCCTGTTACAGAGAGCAGAGCTTGAAGACTTGGGTACAGATGGCCTGTAACATAGAGCAGAGTTTGGAGACTGGGTGTCAGAAAAATCTTACAGAGAGCAGAGGTTGTTGACTGAGGTGCTGAAGGACTGTTACAGAGAGCAGAGGTTGGAGACTGGGGTCCAGAAAGTTCGTTGCAGAGAGCAGAGTTTTCAGAATGATGTTTAGAAGGACTGTTGAAGAGAACAGAGGTTGGAAACTTGAGTAAAAAAGGATCGTTACAGAGAGTAGAGGGTGGAGACTGGGGTTTCCAAAGGACTGTTTAAGAGAGCAGAGGTTGGAGACTTGGGTTCAGAAGGACTGTTAAAGAGAGAAAAGTTTGGAGACTGAGGTTCAGATGGACCGTTGCAGAGAGCAGAGGTTGGAGACTGAGGTGTAGAAGGATTGTTACAGAGAGCAGAGGTTGGAGACTGGGGTGCAGAAGGACTGATACAGAAAGCAGAGGTTGGATACTCGGGTGCAGAAGGACCCTTACAGAGAGCAGAGTTTGCAGACTGAAGTACACAAGAACCCTTACAGAGACCAGAGTTTGGAGACTGCGGTTCAGAAGGACTGCTACAGACAGCATAGGTTGGAGTCAGGTGTTCAGAAAGTTCTTATAGACAGCATAGGTTGGAGACTGGGGTGCAGAAGGCCTGTTAAGGAGAGAAGTGCTTGGAGACTGAGGTACAGAAGAATCGTTGCTTAGAGCAGAGTTTTCAGACTGAGGTGCAGAAGAAGTGTTGAAGAGAACAGAGGTTGAAGACTGTGGTGCAGAAGGATCGTTGCAGAGTCCAGATTTTGGAGACTGTGGTGCAGAAGGACTGATACAGGAATCAGAGGTTTGAGACTGGGGTGCAGAAGGCCTGACACTGAAAGCAGAGTTTGGACACTGTGCTGTAGAAGGACTGTTACAGAGAGCATAGTTTGAATACTGGGTTGCAGAAGGATGTTACAGAGAGCAGAGGTTGAAGACTGAGTTTCAGATGGACCGTTGCTGAGAGCAGAGGTTGTAGACTGAGGTGCAGAAAGATTGTTACAGAGAGCAGAGTTTGGAGACTGGGGTGCAGAAGGACTGATACAGAAAGCAGAGGTTGGATACTCGGGTGCAGAAGTACCCTTACAGAGAGCAGAGGTTGGAGACTGAGGTGCAGAAGGACTGTTGCAGCGAGCAGAGTGTGCAGACTGAGTTGCAGAAGGACTGTTACAGCGGGCAGAGTTTAGAGACTTTGGTGGAAAACAACTGATACAGAAAGCAGATGTTGAATACTGAGGTGGACAAAGACCCTTATGGAGAACAGAGGTTGGAGACTGCGGTAGAGAAGGACTGTTACAGAGAGCAGAGGTTGGACACTGGGGTGCAGAAGAACTTTTGTAGAGAACAGAGGTTGGAACTGGGTTGCAGGAGGATAGTTGGGGCGAGCAGAGTATGGAGACTGGGGTGTAGAAGGACTGTTGCAGAGAGCAGATGTTGAAGACTTTGGTGCAGAAACACTGTTGCATAGAGCAGAGGTTAGAGACTGAGGTGCAGAAGGACGGTTAGAGAGACCAGAGTTTGGAGACTGGGGTGAAGAAGGACTTTTACATAGAGCAAACTTTGGAGACTGGGGTGCAGAAGTATCGTTGCAGAGAGCAGAGTTTGGAGACTTAGGTGTAGAACGATCGTTAAAGAAAGCAGATTTTGAAGACTGTAATGCAGAAGGACTTTTACAGAGAGCGGAGTTTGAAGACGGGGGTGCAGAGAGAACATTTTGGAGCCTGATGTGCAGAAAAACTGTTGCAGAGAGCAAAGTTTGGAGACTGGGGTTCAGAAGGACTGTTGCAGAGAACAGGGGTTTTACACTGGGGTGCAGAATAATTGATACGGAAAGTAGACTGGGGTGCAGAAGGACTGTTAATAGAGCAGAGTTTGTAGCCTGGGGTGCAGAATGACTGCTGCAGAGAACAGAGGTTGGTTACTGGGGTGCTGAAGGGCCATTGCAGAGGGTGAGGTTTGAGACTGAGGTGCAGAATGACTGCTACAGAGAGCAAAATTTCGAAAACGGGGTGCAAAAGGATCTTACAGAGAGCAGAGGTTGGAGACTGGGTTGCAGAAGGACTGTTGCAGAGAGAAGAGATTGAAGACTGGGGTGCAGAAGGCCTGTTCCAGAGAGCAGACTTTGGAGACTGAGTTTCAGAAGACCTGTTATAGAGAGCAGATGTTTGAGACTGGGGTGCAGAAAGATTATTACAGATAGAATAGTTTGGAGACTGGGGTTTAGAAGGATTGTTGCAGATAGCAGAGGTTTCAGACTGAGGCTTCGAAGGTCTGTTACAGAGAGCAGAGGTTAGAGTCTGAGGTGCAGAAGAACTGTTTCAGAAAGGAGAGGTTGGCAATTGGGGTGCATAAGGAGTGTTATAGAGAGTAGAGGTTGGAGACTGCAGTGCAGAAGGATCATTACAGAAAGCAGAGGTTGGATACTGAGATGCAGAAGGACTGTTACACAGAGCAGAGGTTGGAGATTGAGTTGCAAAAAGATTTTTACAGAGAGCAGAGATTAGAGACTGAGGTGCAGAAGGACTGTTACAGAGAGCAGAGTTTTAAGACTGGGGTGCAGAAGTATTATTGCAGAGAGGAGAAGTTGAAGACTGAGGTGCAGAAGGATCTTACAGAGAGCAGAGGTTAGAGACTGGGGTGCAGAAGGACAGTTACAGAGAGCATAGGTTGGATACTGGGGTGCAGAAAAAATGTTGCACGGAGCATAGATTTGAGACTGGGGTGCAGAAAGACTGTTACAGAGAGCAGAGGTTGGAGACTGGGTTGCAGAACGACTGATACACAAAGAAGAGTTTGGAGACTGGGGTGCGGAAGGACCGTTAAAAAGAGCAGAGTTTGGAGATTGAGGTATAGAAGGACTGTTAGAGAGAGTAGAGGTTTTAGACTGGGGTGCAGATGGCCTGGTACAGAGAGCAGAGCTTTGACACTGTGGTGCAGAATGATTGCTGATAGCTGGTGAGCCTCCTTCTGGACACCTTCTTTTCCGCACATTCCATTAGGCCCTCTCTCCTCACCCTGCTCTCTTTTGGTTTTGTGAGCACCTGTGACTTCCACAGTCACTCTAAGCCATGACTCCCAGGCCTATCTCCTGGGAACCTGTCCCGCTGCCTTCTGGAATCTCCTTGGGGAGACCCCGCAAGTACCCAGACTCCAGGCCCAACCTCCTTTCCTCCTTTCCTCTCCCCAGGCACGCTCCTTCTCAATTTTTTTATGTTTTAATGAGTGATCCCACTGCCACTCAGCTACCCCACAGACCAGGTGCCCTTTTGTGTCCTAGCCACCAGGATTTTAAAGTGCTCCACCCAGGGCTCCTCTTCAGAGCTTTTCCCCAAACTCCAAATGTCACATCTTCAGTTACCAGATATTTCCTTTTAATCTTGTTTTGGCACCCGATTTTTCTCAGAGACTACATGAAGGTATTCTAACCAAAGCACATGGACTGTAGAGACTATTATGGCTTAGAAATAAGGTATCCCCCCACCAAAAGCTCAGGGTCAGCCACAGTAGCAGTGTTCAGAGGTGAAATGATTAGACTGTGAGACTTGTGACCTAATCTGTGGATCCATCCATTTTGTGGGTTAATTATATGAAAGGCCCACTGTACTGAGAGGAGTGTGGGCAGGTGGAGTATGGCCGGGGCCATGCCCTGGGGAATCACATCTTGTCCCCTGTGAACTGTATCCTCCCGTCCCCTCCCCCGCCCCAACTTTCTGGCTGTCATGAGCTAAAGACGCTTCCCCCCCTTGTTCCCTTCCACCTCGGCGTCCCACCTCATCTCAGGCCAGCAGCAATGGGTCAGCTGGCCCCAGACCAAACCTCCAAGCCAGGAGGCCAGAGTGCATCTCCCCATCCGGGTTGTTCTGGTCAGGCCTGTGGTAACTGTGGCAACCGTGGACTGACCCAGGGAGTAGGTGTTATGAGTGGATTGGACCCACAACCATTTCCTAAATCCACAGATTATGTCATTTTCATAGCTCAAGACATTTTCTTCTGGATGTCCTGTTTGCAGCCTGCCCTCACCTAGAATGCGGTCTACTAGTGATTATTGAGATTCTCCAGCCGTCCTGGTTCTGCCCATTTGCACACCACAGCTAGCTCCTAGGCAGCCAGACCCATGGACCTCCTGCTGCCCACTGTGGAGAGAAGAGAGATTTTTCTGAGGACCCTGTTGGAAGTCCACTCTTATTTTTTTTTAAAGACCACAGTCAGAGGGCATGTTTCAGGCAGTCCTTCACATGTGTCTTTGAGAAATGAGACTCACAATGATTTTTGTGATTCTCTCCCAGGCTCCAATAACCACCACTCTTCTCCCTACTTCTCTGAGATCAAAATTTTAGCTTCCACAGAGAAGTGAAAAACTGCTATTTCTCTTTATGTGTCTGGCTTATTTCACTTTATAAAATGTCTCCCATAAACTAGTTTTAAATAGAAACTGCACAACAAATTCTTTTATGTCATATTTAAATTTTATTCTGAAGAGATGATTCGAAATGGTCACATATGTTTATGTAGGTAAATGTTCATTAAAATATTTATAGGACTGGAGATGATCTGAATGTTTAGTCAAAGGGGAGAGATTAAGTTTATTTAAGAGTGATGTAAGTTTATTGATCATCTCAATAGATGCAGAAAAAGCATTTAACAAAATATAGCACCCCTACCTGTCAAAATATTAGAAACACTAGGGACAGAAGGAACTTTGTAAAAGCATTGTAAAAGCTATCTATGCTAAACCCAAGGCAGCATCATTCTAAGTGGAGAAAGGTTGAAAGCATTCACTCTAAAAACTGGAAGAAGACAGGGTGCCCCCTCTTTCACCACTTCTATTCAAATTCATTTTTTAAATTGCCAGAGCCATTGGACAAAAGAAAGAAATTAAAGGTATACAAATAGGTCAAAAAGAATTCAAATCTCACTCTTTGCTGATAGGATCATGTCATCTTCTTAAATTTTTTTTAGAGCATAATATTTATACATAGGAGTTGGGTTGATTTGGAAAAGATTCTACGTGCATGGAATCTGATTTACTTCTTTCAGTCCCAACCCTCCATCTCTCTCTCCTTCCCGCCTCCATTCTCCTTTCTCTACTGATCTTTCTTTGGGACATTTATCTGTTAATTTCTGACTGGTGCTTTCTACATATACATACAGGTGCAGTCCCCTGTGGTAGACTTCCATGTGCACATAACATGGTCTGCGTAAAGACCTTTCACATTCCCTCCATTCACAAACCTCTCTGCCCTCTCATTGTCCTTCTACTCAACTGATCTTCCCTGTATACTTAAGATAGCCAGTCCAATCCCACTTCATCAACTACTTTCTTCTATTTTGCTCTCGCCCTGATAATTTCAGCATTGTACAGGAATAGTTAACTTCTGCCTTTCCGAACACAGAGATCAAGATTGATGTAAAATGAGAAAAACTCTACATTGGAAAACACTGAAGGCAACACCGACTGCTTCTGCAGATGATGACTCTGCTTTATAAATTTTTTTCTTAACAGTTGCAATGAAAATGAACTTCTGCAGAAATCCTATGTTTACATAAAAGGACAACAGGAGACAGAGATTACTGAGACAGTGAGAAATGACTTCACACCATGATGAGGTCGAATGGCTTTCTGTTGGCTTCTAGCAATTCTCTGGTTACTCCCACCCACCATCACCTCTGCAAATGTGTGCGGCTCCATGGGTCTGATTCCCTGAGACCAGTCCAACAGGTTATCAGTCTCCAGGCTGCTTTTCATTTGATATTATTTGCCATGTTGCTGCAGATTAACAAGCCTGTTTGGGGTGCTCTCAGTCCATTCTCATCATGGTCTCTTTTTCTCTGTTTTGTAGCTATGACAACATTGGAAATGAGCAATCAATCATGTGTCACTGAATTCATCTTCTTGGGATGTTCCAAACACTTCAACCTACAGGGATAGTTCTTCCTGCTCTTTCTGGTCATTTACCTGACCACTCTCCTGGGGAACATGCACATAATAGTGGCCACCAGGGTCAGTCCTGCTCTCCACACTCCAATGCACTTTTTCCTCAGCAATTTGAGCTTCTTGGAAATCTGCTACACATCCACCACCCTTCCATTACTGCTGGTTAACTTCTTCTGGGAGAAGAAGGCCATTTCTTATGAGGGCTGCCTTTCCCAGATCTACTTCTTGGTGACAAGTGCTGGCACAGAAGGCGTCTTACTGGCTGTGTGGCCAGTATGACTGCTATGTGGCCACCTGCTGTCCTCCTCAGTACCCAGTCAACATGAGTTTGAAGGTCTGTGTTAGCCTGGTGACTGGGTCCTGGCTGTGTAGGCTGGTAAAATTGGTCACACACACGGTGCTGGCCATCACACTCACTCTGTGTTGGCTCCACTAGATCAGCTACTTTCTCTGTGACACCCCATTGCTCCTGAAGCTCTCCTGCTCAGACACCTCTGTCAATGAGTCTGCACTCTACGTTGTCAGTGCCACCATGGGCCTGAGCCCCTGCCTCTTCACTGCAGGCTCTTACGCACTCATCATGGCGGCCATCCTGGGGATTCCCTTTGCCCAGGGCAAAAGGAAGGCCTTCTCCACCTGTGCGTCCCCCCTCACTGTCATGGTTGTCTTCTGTGGAACAGCCAACTTCCACTATGATAGGCCCAGAGAAGGCTGGACACGGACACTCTGGTCTCTGTGCTCTTCTATGTGGTGACCCCCATGTTGAAGCCCATCATTCACAGCCTGAGAAGCAACGAGGTCCAGAGTGCCCTGAGGACGCTTGCTAAGAGACAAACTCTATAGTGAGATTAGAACTAGATGATGGTTTCATTCTAAGAAATGTCTTAGTTTTAGAAATATGTGAACTCTTAAGCAGCAATTACAATAGCGCTCTCTCCATACACAGTGTCTCATGACCACTGTGGTGGACCTCCAACCAGGAGAAGCACACTGTGCTAAGTATGTGACACATTGTGACCTCACCTGGGTTCTCTAATCCACAGGTATTTCAGAATATTTTTATTACTTTTCTCTCCAAAAAAAGTCTATACCCAAAGCAGTCAATCTCCTTTCCCCCAATAATGCAGCTCTAGCCAAAACTAGTGAATGTGAAGTGCTATGTGCAATGTGACTTTGACTTGCATTTTCCTAATGGATCTTGATTCTAAGTTTTAAATAAACACCATTTCTGTGTTTCTCCTTCACATGTGGAAAGACCCATGTATACACTCGAATTTCTGTGGATATTTTCAATGGAGTAATACCATATACGCCTTTTGGATCTGACTCCTTTCACTTAGGATGTTTGCAATTTTTAGTTATATTCTAGCTTGTATAAGTATTTTAGTTTATTCCTCCTAATTGTGACTGATTTCCATCTTATGAAAATGCCACATTTCTTTGTTCATTTCCAACTGGATAGTAATTTTTACTTTGTGTCTGTGTGTGTGTCGTACTGCAGATTGAACCCGGAGCCTCCTGCACACTAAACAATGTTCTACCACTAAGCCAAAGCCCAACCCTATTAAAAATTTTGTTTTGAGACCGATTCTTGCAAATTTGCCCATGTCGTCCCTTAATTTGTGATCCTCCTGCCTCAGCTTCTTGAGTAGCTAGATTACAGACCTGCCTGGTCATTTTCACTTTTTGACTAATATGAATAAGATTCGTATATATAATATGAACATTATGCATAATATGAACATTATATGAACATTCATGTACAAATCATTGGTGGACAACTTTTTTATTTATCTTGAGTTTGTAAGTAGGAGTGGAATAGGTGGATCGTTAACTCCATATTTAACTTTCTGAAAAAGTTCCAGATCATTTTCAGACAAGTGGAACCAGCTTACCTCATTATTAAGAGTGTTGAATAAAGCTTCTGATTTCCTCACTCCCTTAACAACACATCATTATCATTCCTTTTATTGTGAGGACCCTGGAATGTGTGAAGTGCTTCATCAAATGTAATTTAGCTTTGCCTTTCCCTGATGGCTAATTATTCTAAGATCTTTTAGGAGTATTGTTAATGTGTCTCTCCTAAGCATGATGAAAACCCCATTGTATTATGGGAAATTTTAAGTTTTAGAGACTTACATCTTTATCTAATACTTTTATTTTTATTTTTGTGCAGTAAAATACTACAAGACTTTCAAGCTAGTTGTCTTTTCTCCATCTGTGCCCAAAAGAGCTCTTTGATGACTCTTTTTTTTCCCCTCTTTTAAACTCCATAGCAAACAATTTCTTCACCAGGACATGAGCATCAGCAGGATCATAAAATTAAGGGGCACGAAGTCATACAGGGTTTGGTAAGAGATCAGCCCTTAGCAGGAGTGGATCAGCTGAAGATAGTGGGGATGCTTTTAATATTGTGGCTTCTGATATCTGTCCATCTGGCAAAGTATGTAACATGAAGGAAAATCTTCATATGCTGTGCAAAATCAATGCCAATAAGTGTACACCCACCCTGATCCCTTCTCTCCTTAGCAGGAAGGGAAGGCAGTCTTGAGGTTTCAGCCACCCACAACTTCTTAGCAGAAATATCACTCTGAACTTTGCTCACCCACATCCCAGAAGAGAGAGGACACTGATCTTCTTGCTGCATGCTAGAAACAGGTGATTGCCAAGACATTAATGATTCCAACAGCGAATTAACTGTTCTCCATTGTTGCAGTTGAACTCAAGCCTTTGCCCTTGAGTTGGGTTTGCACACTAGGAGTCGCAGAGCAGCTGCAGAAGAAAGGCAGGATGCATATTCCCAACAGGTTGGCCCCAGACCTCTATAAATGTCTATCACAAGAAAATGAATTGTGAGAGATTAGAGGATTTTTACTCCTTCATGAGGCCACAGATATGCGACAGGCAACTTTCAGAATAACAGGTCCGTTTTGTGGTGAATGGAGACCAACAGCCAGTTTTACCAAGAGCTTTCTTTGCAGCCCGGGTGCTAGTATGGAGAGCAGCAAGGGCCACACCAAAACCAGAAATCTACGCCTTTCTGTGAGAGGTGCTGGTAAGTAGTTTATTTACCATTACAATTTTCAAAAACACTATCCCAGAATCAGGACATATCTACACCTCAAAAACATATTACAGAATATTGTACATATTTTCATTACCATTTTGATGGCATTTATGTAATGACCGATCATAGCACCTTTTCTATGTGTGTCTAGGTTTCCACAATACTACTTGTATTTCCAGAGTAGAAATAACTTCAGAGGTTATCACAAAACCTGAGGGATTTAGCATGATGCCTCCAGTACTGGAAGAAAACCCAAAACATAACCAGAAACCCTGGGATGCCTAAATTCTTTAAGTGAGATGATGTGTGTGGAAAATTACTTATGGTAAACAATAGATAAGGCTAAGTGTTAATCCTCTGTTTTTGATGAGCAGGACATAAAAGAATAATTTTTAGGGAGAAAGTATAGGGACACATTCCCATTATGATACAATATAGCATAACAATAGACCTACCAAAATATCTGTTTAAATAAAAATCATTATTGTAGAAGAAGTTATGTTTAGAAACGTATTCATTCACTAACAAGAAGTTTTCATCTTTATCTTACAACACATAGGTGCTTGGGGAGGGGAGTTGCAAGCAATTTATTAACTGTAATAAATCCCTGAAGCTTGTGAGTAATCTACTTCATACACAAACCCACTCCTTTAGAAATATTATATTTTGGGGTCACTCATAAGTGACTTCATTCTCGGTCACCTGACTTTGAGATGACTGATTGGGAAAGAAAGATGCAGAGCTGCTTGTTCTGTGGGAACTGAGCTGATGGTCTCCATAGGGATATGTTTAGGAGACAGGAGACACTGAGTTCCTCAGAAGCCGCTGGTCTATGCTGCCTCACTTATGCCCACGGAGGCTTTATTTTTCTCAGCAAGATATCTGCACCAGAACCACTGAACAGAAATGTCCTCTCGCCTCTGTAAAGTCTGTTAGATCCTTTAGGTCCCACAGAGTACCGTCTTTAAAGAATCTTTTAAAAACTCTGCTCCATGGATGTACTTGACAGACCTTTTTCATTCTTCAAACCTTTACTGAGTGCACATTTACACAAGGTGTTGCCCTAGTGTTTAGAACACAATTGAGAGGCCCAACTAGGATCTGGAGGAGCGCATATTCAAGATGGAATGAGGGGCTTTGACAAGTATTAAGTGCTCCATTCCCAGAGCTGCCCAAGGAAACACTAAGAGAAAATAATGATAATTTGTAGATTACATAGAATTGTTACCAAGTTTCCTGCACATATTGAGTTCATCTTCCCATTAGATTGTAAGTTGGTTGAAGGACAGTGTCAGAGACCAGCTCCAACAGGGGTTCTCAGGAGACGAATGGATGGTGAGGAGTCAGCGAAAGAGGGGGTGGAGAAACAACACAGACACCAAAGGGAAGGTGTTGATCCCAATCTTTACTTGTGAAGTTGATCATATATACTTTTCATTTTGGCAGGCTTACAGTACTTTGTGGTTACAAAACAGGAATCATTATTCAAACAAAACAAAATATTATGTAGCTACAATTAGAATAGAAGAATATATCTTGGCTTATGCATAAGCAAGCTTTTGTACTTTCAGTTCGAGTTTTGCTTTCAGCTGTTTCTGCTTAGTTAACTTTTAATAATAGTTTACAAATGTCCCAAACTATTGGCCTATACCTTGACTATTCTTTCTTGACTTACTGACTTGAACTGGTGCCATGGTTACTGCAAGTAGTTGATTCGTTATTACTTGTAATCAAACAAAATTAAGAGCACAAACCATTGTGCACAGGAACAAGAACAAGTTGCCCAGTACTAAGCACTAATCTATTTTCTTAACAATAATTTTACTTCTCGAGATTTAAATTTAATTTCTCAATAACTTCCTTGACAGGAATACAGGGAGTTATTCTTTAGACATTAACAATTTACACTGTACAGCTGAATCATTGCATATATTTTTTTAAGAAAGAGAGAGGAGAGAGAGAGAGAGAGAGAGAGAGAGAGAGAGAGAGAGAGAGAGAGAGAATTTTTTTTAATATTTATTTTTTATTTCTTGGCGGACACAACATCTTTGTTGGTATATGGTGCTGAGGATTGAACCCGGGCCGCACGCATGCCAGGCGAGCGCGACACTTCTTGAGCCACATCCCCAGCCCCTAAATCATTGCATTTAGAGCAAACAGATCTATGTTTTAGAAGTAGTTGCATCAATTGGGAAAGTCATGATTTTTCCTTTATACATAATGGTCATATGAGAAATCAGAACTATACTTATTAAAGAAATACAAAAACAAATCAACCCATTCCCAGAAACATACTGCACTCCTCCAGAGGATAAACGCCTAACGCCATCCACCTCAGTAGGGCCTTGCAATTGCCTGAGTCAGGGGAGGGGTGCAGCAGGACAGGGATCAGATCTTATCCTCTTTGGGTTTCTTAGTAGATCTGGCTTAGGACTAAATTAGACCCTGTATAGGAACAAAATTGGTTTGAATTGAAACTAACCACTACCAAGAAAAGAGATTTTAAAATCCTAAATGGAAAAGAGAATTTTTTATTTTGAAGAATTTTATAACTAGAAGGCTCTGAAATATCGTAAGAGGTAATAATTTGTCTTCCCTTTCCCCTTTATGCTAGAAGAAGCACAGGTGAAATAAAAAGAACTGAAAGAGCTGGCATAGTGGTGCACGCCTGTAACCCAGCAGCTCAGGAGGCTGAGGCAAGAGGATAGTGAGTTCAAAGACAGCCTCAGCAAAAACAAGGCACCAAGAAACTCAGTGAGACCCTGTTTCTAAATAAAATATAAAATAGGGCTGGGGATGTGGCTCAGTATTCAAGCTCTTGAGTTCAATCTCCGTTAACTGCCCCCCTACACCCCGGCCCCAAAAAAACAGAACTGAAAGAGATGTTAAATGCTGAATTGAGTGCTGAATCTCCAAGACAGGAGGGAGGCTTTTTCCTGGTGAATTTGTTAAGATTTTAAACCTACCAGTTACGGGTAAGGGCATCCCTGCATGTTAGGTGAAAGAGCCCAGCATCCCCCAAAGTGTGTCCTAGGACCAGCATCACTGGGAACACTTGGAACTCACTGACTGAGGCCAACTGTTCTGCACAATGACCTCTGATCTTTCCCTCGGCTCCAAGCACCCACACAACGTGGAAGGATATGAGGACAACTCTGGACCAGGCCAGATAGCTCATAGATTTCACAGTAATAAATTCACATTGCCACAAGCACCGGAAATCATTCAGATATTTTTCAGAATAAATTGACCTTGTACTGTGTGTGTGTGTGTGTGTGTGTGTGTGTGTGTGTGTGTGTGTGTGTTTTAAGCAATTTACTGGGCAACATGAAAAATGGATTTAAAAATTTTAATCATTGCTTGTGCTATTGAGATCAAATAGGAATCATTGTTTCCCTGATGTGCATAAGGGTTTTCATGATCACACCATTCTTCCTCGTTTTGGTCATGCCCATTTTTTTTTCTTTCGTTTGAGGAAATGAATCCCTAAGTTTAGTCAGCAAAACATTTCATTTATTTTCAACCAAAAAAAATTCCTCTTTTAAGACTCTAGACTTATTTATTTTATTTTGTTTATATTTAGATTTTAAAATTATTTGTGCTTAACTGAAGCACCGACTTTCTATTGAAATTTAAATACTGTAAGCTTCTTAAGGCCCTGAGATTTGGAATTTTAATGAAAGCTGTGTTGGCCTATTAATCATGTGCAATGAATTATTAGAACCAAAGACAAGAATGTCTGGGCATTGAAGACAATAAGACAGTTTACTAATATATGGTATTATCATCAGGTAACAAAGTATCACTACAAATAATAGTTATTACATGATAAATTTTCTGAGTCAATTTCCTTTTTGTTTCTTAAATCATAATTGTTAATACATATTAAATGTACAAATTAATGTACATTATGCAAATTAAAGGGATTCATTGATGTTTCCCTACTTGCATTAATATATTGTGCATTAATTTCAATTCTTTTTTCTGTAAAATGGGGATAATAGGTTATCTTATAGGTTGTTGTGTAAACCAAATAAGTTAATGCATGTAAAAGTCTTATAGGCATTTAATAAGTGTTAGGTATTTTTATCTAATGTGTGTCTCTATCCGTTACTCAATTTGAAAAATCCTGATTGGATTCCGGTATGTAAAAATTCATCTTTTCAAAGAAATTCACTGAGTTTTGATAGAATGGATTATCCGAAATTCAATCTAATTTTTACAGAAAACATGCCACTTTTAAACTACATTAATCAAGGTTTTTAAAGTCAGGCATTTATGTGTATTGAATCAATCTAAACAGACTCACACTCAAATTACTTTTCTATGAAATATGCCCTAGATGATTATGATGATTATGGTTATTATTATTGCAGAGCAGAAGGTTTACTATTAAGTTGATCTAATCCCTATTCTGCATTATATAAATTCTAAGGAGCAAGTACATATTGTGTCACAAAGTGTCATTCATGAGTTATGATTGTTAATAATGGATTCTAATGGTGACCAGGATCATGATTCAATCTAATGCCCTACATTAATAAACAACATAGAGGATAAGGAAAATTATTTGGGTATCATCCTTCACCCTACCCCACACCCGTGACCTACAAAAAATTAGCCAGTAAAACCAAGGAAAAACTTATATGTAGATAAAATTATATAAACATACATTTGGACATTTTTTTAATGCCCCATGAAATATTCCCTACTGAACTGACCTTTATATTTAAGACCTTTACAATAGCAGTATGCACAACTTCAGAGATTTGTATTTTTAAATCCCTGAAAATTTACATTTAGTTTTCCTTTTTACACATCCACAGACTATGTACCAATTTCCCATAGTAAAATCTGCTGGAAATGCCTTCTATGTGGAATTTTATTTCTTTTTCTGAAAACATTCAGATACCTACCTATAAAAGAGATTGTCATATTGATCTTTTTGATACGGGGAGTTAAAAGAAAGTACATGTCACTGATTTCTAAATGACTTGAAGTTCATCCAGGTAGTTGTTAAAGAAAACAGAGAACGTAAGAAATGTCAAGTGCATGTAGCTTCCAGCTCCATTTCAAAGTTGATTTATTGTAAATCAATGCTAATAAGGTAACCTCTTCTTTAGGGAAATTATTTAGAGAAAGTGATACCTACAACTGACCTAGATAGTGTGGTGTTTTTAGTCATTTCTGGATAAACTTTAACTACAATTTTCGTGAACAACAAGTATCACAAGAGTCCCTACTTTCTCTATTTCCTTCTCTACTTTCTCTATTCTCTTGGTGGATTTCACATTCACCCTTTGCTGTAACAGTTGCCTTCAAGACAATGACTCCCAAATCCACACCTGCAGTTCTAGGCTGTTTGTAAAGGGCATTTCCACGTGATTATCCCACAGATAAATAACATTCAACATTACTCAAATCAAATTCACAAAAGCCTCCTCTACATCTGTTATTGCTCACATATTCCTGTTTTCCTGAGTGATCCCACCAGATAGCCAGCCTGCCCAATCTGATTTGTTGTCTTTACAGTGTCCTCTTCAACTAGGACTTTAAAGTTCACCATATCCTTCTCCATGAGGGCTTCAGAGATTTCTCCCACCTTCAACACAGACGTCTTCAGATACAGACAACTTCATTTTGATCTTCTTTTAGCACTCAGATCACTCTTTTGAACTAAACAGGTGTGTCTAAAACCTGGGGAACCAGGTTTCACAGTTATCAACCCCTGCTCCTTGGACTCACACGCACAATTCCATGAGTGGGTCTATCTGCGTGTCTACACCTAGAGTTCTGATGATTTTCTAAAACCCAGTCTATCTCCCTCCATATGTCACTGTTTTCAGTCTGCACTCACCTGAAAGAGATTTATGGTCCCCTATTGTTAATACTCTGCAATCATTGATGTCCATGCTCATACCCAAGCCTGGCTTCCAGAGACAAACCTGGGCTCTCTGGTGGCCCTTTGCATGGTGGGGGATGGGATGTTTTCCGAGGTTTCTATTGCCAAGTACCTTGCTTAGAAATCAGGCCTGACACAGCTTCACAGAGCCTTGTCTCGGCCCCATAGGCTGATACCCTGCCACCTCCCCTGAAGTAGCAGGCTCCTAAGAATGACCCAGGGCTTGGCAGCATCCACTGGTACTATCCCACCAGCCCCTTGAAGCCTAGCTGCAGTCTGCATAGAAACAGGGTACATCTTTATGGAAATGGGCTCCCTCCTTCCGCACCAGTGTGATGCAGCCCTCAGAGAAGCTCAATAGTGAGGGTCTTTCCATTTATAGAAATTAGGATAACCAAGTGTTCTGAGCTTGCTGAGCCTTAGATGGCAGATTCCTGCTATATTCTTTGAGATTTCTGCCATCAATGTTGCCTGAGATGCCAACTGGCCATCCCACTAACTATAAGACAGTGTTCTCAGTCAAGACCAATCCCACAACCAATAACACACAAACACACACACACACACACACACACACATACACATGCACACGCCCATCCATCATGGTGAGCAAGGCTTTGTATCTGTGATACACACCGAATGCACCCACCAATCACATTCAATGCTTCAAACAGATCGTGATCAGGAAACAACTGATGTCACTTGTAAAATGTGATATGTCCTGGACTATCACTGTGGTAAAAAACGAAGTAGAGAAATGCAAAAAAATGGGAGAAATTACTTAACCACTTAGAGACCTAAAAAATATTTAGATGTGGTTCCAACCAATCCTGAGTTAAAAATCATCTTGAAAAAATGCTTTCACTTCTATTTATCAATTTACTTACTTACTTACTTACTTACTTACTTACTTACTGCAGTACTGGGGATTGAACCCAGTGGCACTCTACCATGAAGCTATATCCCCAGCCATTTCAATTATTTGGGGCGGGGGGCCTTGCAGAGTTTCAAATTTTGTGATCCTCCTGCCTTAGTCTCCCAAGTACCTGGGATTACAGGCAGGTAGCACTCTTCCCCATTAATTACTTATTTTTAAAATAAGGCTATTTTTAAAAATTGAACTATAATTTGTAATCAAAGAATGCACAGATCTAAAGTGTACAGGTTTATAATATTTTACATATATATGAACTACCAAAAATCAGGATACAAAACATGTCCATCACTTTAGAAAATTTCTTCATACTTCATGTTGTTTTCATCATTATAATAACAAAAAAGAGCAGAAGAAAATGCAAATTAATGACTTTACTTTATTAGGGATGAAGATAATAAGGTAAACAACTAACCGAAGTCTGGGGAGAGGTAAGCAACCAAAATAATCCAGGCATTTTTTTTAACTATGGGAGAACCCACTAGATACATAGGAGTTTATTTTAAAAAAATACTCAAATAAAAAATAGTTAATGGATTGCTAAAGACTAAGTATATACTGGTTTTAGAGCATAAAGACCCAGAGGGCTATAGACATAAGATGTTTGCATTTTTTCTTTTCTCCATGGATTCCACCAAATGCTCCCAGGAAGATAGGGAAGTGTTCTGAGAAAGTGTCTTTAACGGTATCAATTTCTTGGATAGGTGGAGGGACAAAGAACAGCAACAGCAGCCAAAAACTCCTCCCAGACCCATTTCCTGATTTTTTGCATAGAACAAAAGCTGTAATCTTCAGGGGGAAAGAGTAACAGAAACTGTTACATTAGGACACTCAACGGAAAGCCTTTGCAGCTATGGAAAGGAACAGGCCGAAATGTCTAACGTCAGGAGGAATAAAAACTAGGCTCAGCCGTATTGCTAGAAAGTGGGTCACTGTGAAGGCCATATTTCTGTGACTGAGTTTACAGTACCTAAGGCAGGGCTTCCTGGAAACATCAGAAATCCCTTCTCTGTTTCCCACTAGTCCACTAACATGCATTGACTGAAAATAACAGTAGCATACAGCTGAGAATTTTTCAAGAAATATATTATCTCTGGAGAACAGCGAAAATAGAATACACAAAAGGCAAGCAGGGAACAATATTAACAAACTGAACTCAGCCATATAGAATAAGGATAACATTACAGTCAATTGAGATAAATCCCAGAATGCAAGGCTGGTTCAATATTCAAAAATTCAATCAACCGAATTTCCATAGTAACAGACTAAATTAGAAAAAATATATATCATTTCAATAGATAAAGAGAAAATAAGAAAATTTAATATCTATTTATTATAAAAAGTATAACTAAATGAAACTAGGGGCAAAGTCCAGTGGTAGAGTGCGTGCTTAGTATGCATAGGCTCTGAATTCAAAACCCAGCACACATACACCAAAAAAAAAAAAAAAAACCTACTAGTAAAAAATGGATAGACATTTTCTAACTTGATAAAAGGCATTGAGTAAATGTAATGTGCCAGACACATAGCTTATATTATCTCAAAACTTTTTTTCAGCAGTTGTGAAATAGACATTATTAATATCCTAAGCAAGGAACAAACTGAGGAATGGGGATGAGCTGACATTTTTACAAACAACATCTAGTAAACAACAGATCGATTTCAATCTACATCTATCTGGACCAAGAGCCTACTGTTTTAGTATAATATTTTTCATTTAAGATTAAAAAATTAAAAGAAATTTTAGTTCAAAACAATGGATCTCGGATTAGCATGGGTAACATGATAGAAAATCAGTAATTGTATCAATCATTTTTTTTTCAGGAAATGTAATGTTTGGTGAGGTAAATCTTATAATACAAAAGAAGAAAAATACCTAAGTATATATCATTTGTCAAAATTTCTTGTATCTTATAAAACTTAAAAAAATAAAAGTTTCTACTGAAAAAAATAGATCAATGTATTTAAAAGCAGGTGACTTATAATTTTACTTTTAAGAAATAATCAGAGATGGTCACAGATACATATGTATGAAAGTTTCTATTCCAATATTTATGATAGTAAATGGAATGGAAGGTTTCTATGTTCAATAAAAAGGAAGATATTAACTTAATTTCATTTTAGGAAATTAAGATTATAAGGTAAACAACTAAATAGAGAACAACAATATTGGGAAATTTTGCTTTGATTTTGTGACCTGTTCTATTCTTCTGAATAACTTTCTGCATTTTCCTCATTTTTCCACAATTAAAACTTATTACTTGAAATAACAGACATACAAAAAAGAATTCATCAAAGTGAAGCACAGTGTTAGGAGGGAGATACTGCAGATTCAATGAGACACAGGGGTTGATAACTGGTCATGCATTTTGACAAAGTCTCCATTTATTCTTACAAAAGAGCACCCATGAAAAAGTCTGTGAGAAGTTATGCTCTCTCTAAATCACTGCTATACGTCCATTTCCAGAGTCCAGGCATCTCTGTATACAATATTATTTACCATGTTGCTGCAGATTAATAAGCCTGTTTGGAGTGCTCTCAGTCCATTCTCGTCATGGTCTCTTTTTCTCTGTTTTGTAGGTGTGATAACATTGGAAATGAGCAATCAATCATTTGTCACTGAATTCATCTTCTTGGGATTTTCCAACCACTCCAACCTACAATGCTGGTTCTTTCTGCTCTTTCTGGTCATTTAACTGACCACTCTCCTGGGGAACATGCTCATAATAGTGGCCACCAGGGTCAGTCCTGCTCTCCACACTCCAATGTACTTTTTCCTCAGCAATTTCAGGTTCTTGGACGTCTGCTACACATCCACCACCCTCCCAGTACTGCTGGTGAACTTCTTCTGGGAAAAGAAGGCCATTTCTTATGAAGGATGTGTTTCCCAGATCTTCTTCTTGGTGACAAGTGCTGGCACAGAAGGCTTCTTACTGGCTGTGTGGCCAGTACGAGTGCTGTGTGGCCACCTGCTGTCCTCCTCAGTACCAAGTCATCATGAGTGTGAAGGTCTGTGTTGGCCTGGTGACTGGGTCCTGGCTGTGTGGGCTGGTGAATTTGGTCACACACACGGTGCTGGCCATCACACTCACTCTGTGTGGGCCCCAGCAGTTCAGCCAGTTTCTCTGTGACACCCCATTGCTCCTGAAGTTCTCCTGCTCAGACACCTCTGTCAACGAGTCTGCGCTCCATGTGGTGAGTGCCACTATGGGTTTGAGCCCTTGCCTCTTCACTGCAGGCTCCTACACACTCATCATGGTGGCCATTGTGGGGATTCCCACTGCCCAGGCCTTCTCCACCTGTGCATCCCCCCTCACTGTCGCGGTGGTCTTCTATGGAACAGCCAACTTACACTATGAAAGGCCCAGAGAAGGCTGGACATGGACACCCTGGTCTCTGTGTTCTTCAGTGTGGTGAGCCCCCTGTTGAGCCCCGTCATTCACAGCCTGAGAAGCAACGAGGTCCAGAGTGCCCTGAGGAAGCTGGCTGGAGGGTATGCATCCCTTTGCATGATCAAAGTCTAGACCAATCTTCAAACTGGAGTATACAGTCATCTGAAAAAAGATGCCTCCCAGGGACTTGTAAGCACCTGGTTAGAGAGTCTGTATCTGGAGCTTCATCTCCAACTCCCGCTTTTAAAATCTCTGAGACTCTTTTTTCTCCTCTCTTTTCACAAACACCCTTTTCCCACTTTCAGGTTCAAGTGTGTCGGACACCTTGTGTGGGTGTTTAGCACCATCTCTGTCCTTCTGTGTTCTCCCCACACCAGAGGGACAGAAAGTGCGAGAACCTCGTTTCCCACACTCCCCTGCCTTCAGGCCTCCATTTTAGGAGGTTCTGTCAACATCAGCCAAACACTAGGCTGAGAGGAAGAAAAAGAAGGAAGAAAGCGGGTTCTTTTGGATCCCATAGCAGCAGCAGCAAACCAGCCCTGTAGAGGCAGGAACTAATCTCCTTGGTGCCAGGAGCTGTGTGTGCAGGCTCCTAGACAGCTGTTCCTGAATGTGCATCATATTAGCGTGGAATGAGCATCTCTTTCCAGTGGTAAATGATCGTGGTATTTATAGATGGGAAAAAAAAGGGCACCCTCCTAGAGTAGTGCCTGTCCCATGTAATGTGAAACTCTTCTTTTCACACTTCATTGGTGCATTGTAGTGGTCCATAATGGTGGGATTTGCTGACACATATTTGAACATGCACACAAAATAACCATGAACTTTGGCCAATATCATTCCAATATTTCCCTTTTTTTCACCTCCTCTCCTGGTGCCTTGACTCTACTGATCTTCCTTCAACTTTCATGATGAGACTCCCTTCCCAACTTTTCTTCCTTTTCCTTCTCTAGCTTTAACAGAGAAAAAACATACGGCCCTTAACTTTCTGAGTTTCTTATTTTCCTTAATGTTCTGAAGATCCATCCATCTTCAATCATGACATAATTTCGTTCTTCTTTATGGCTGAATGAAATTCCAGTGTGCATATACCAGATGTTCTTTATCCATTCGTCCAATGATGTCACCTCGGCTGGTTCATGGGCATGTATGTGTCATTATAGTATGATGACTTCGATCCGCTGTGATAAATACCAAGCAGAGGTAGAGCTGGGTCGCAGGGTGGTCCATGGCTACTCCTGAGGAGCCTCCATCCCGATTTCCGTGGTGGTTGTGCTGATTTACATGCCCACCAACAGGGTGAGTGTGCTCCTTTCTCTCCAATTCTATCCTTGTCACACTGGTTTCTGTTTGTATTCTTGGTGGTTGCCTTTGTCACTGAAGTGAGATGAAATCTCAGGGTAGTCTTGACTTTCAAGTATTTTCATATATTTGTTGGCCACTCACATATTTTCTTCTAAGACATGTCTGTTTAGTTCATTTAGTTTCCCATTTGGTAATTGGGTTATATGATAATTGGGTTATTTAATAATTGTGGGTTTGATGTTAAGTTTTTTGAGTTCTTTATTAATATTCTGAATATTCATACTCTTTTAGAAGAGCCCCTCATAAAGATTTTCTCCCTTTTTGTAGGTTCTCTCTTCATATTCTAATTGTTTCTTTTGCTGTGCAGAACCTTCTTAATTTCATGCCATCCTATTACCTAACTTTTGGTGTTATCTCCTCAGCTTTGGCATCCTATTGAGAAAGTCATTGCCTCTGCCTGTAGGTTGAAGTATTGACTTTGTTTTTTTCTAGAAACTGCATAATTTCTGGTCTAGTGCCTGAGTCTTTAATGCATTTTGAGTTGATTTTTTGCAAGTGAGCAATAGTTCAGGTCTCATTCTTTTGCATTTGGACAGGGGTGTAGAAGGACTGTTTCAGAGATTAGATGTTAAAGACTGGGGTGCAGAAGAACTGTTGTAGAGAGCAGAAGTTTGAGACTGAGGTGCAGAAGTACTGTTACAGAAAGAAGAGATTGGAGACTGGGGTGCACAAGGATCATTGCAGAGAGCAGAGTTTTCAGACTGAGGTGCAGAAGGACTGTTGCAGAGAGCAGATGTTGGAGAATGGGGTTCAGAAAGAATTTTGCAGAGAGCAGAGGTTAGAGAAAATGGTGCAAAAGGATGGTTGCAGACAGCAGAGGTTAGAGTCTGGGGTGCAGAAGGATCATTGCAGAGGTCAGAGTTTGGGAACTGAGGTGCAGAAGGATTGTTACAGAGAACAGAAGTTGAAGACTCTGGTGCAGAAGTACCCTTACAGAGAGCAGAGTTTGGAGACTGGGCTGGAAAAGAACAGTTTCAGAGAGCAGATGTTGGAGTCTGGGGTGCAAAACGACTGTTCCAGAGAGCAGAGGATGGAGACTGGGGTATAGAAAAACTGTTGCAGTGAGAGGAGTTTTTAGACTGAGTTTCAGATGGACTGTTACAGAGGGCAGAGTGTGAGGACTGTGGTGGAAAACGATGGATACAGAAAGCAGAGTTTTGATACTGGGGTGCATAAGGACCCTTACAAAGAACAAAGTATGGAGACTGCGGTACAGACCGACTTTCATAGAGAGCAAAGTTTAAAGACTGGGGTGCAGAAGAATTGTTATAGAGAACAGAGTTTGGAGACTGGGGTGAAGAAAGATTGTTGGGCTGAGCAGAGTATGGAGAATGGGGGGTAGAAGGACTGTTGCAGAGAGCAGAAGTTGAAGACTGGGTTAAAGAAGAACTGTTGCAGAGAGCAGTTGTTGGAGATTTCGGTTCAGAAGGACTCTTGCAGAGAGTAGACTTTGGACACTGGGGTTCAGGAATAATCTTACAGAGAGCAGAGGTTAGAGAATGGGGCGAAGCAGGCCTGTTCTAGAGAGCGGAGTTTGGAGACTGGGGTGCAGAAGGACTGTTTCATAGAGCAGAGGTAGGAGACTGGTGTGAAAAAGAATCTTACAGAGAGTGAAGTTTGGAGACTGGGGTGCAGAAGGAATGTTGCAGAGAGCAGAGGTTGAAGACTGGGGTACAGAAGGACTGAAAGAGAAAGCAGATGTTGGAGACTGGGGTGCAGAAGGACTGTTAAAGAGAGCAGAGGTTGGAGACTGGGGTACAGAAGGACTGAAAGAGAAAGAAGATGTTGGAGACCGGGGTGCAGAACGACCGTTACAGAGAGCAGAGGTAGGAGACTCCGGTTCAGAAGGACTGTTACAGAGAACAGAGGTTGGAGACTGGGGTGCAGAAGGACTGTTACAGAGAGCAGGGTTTAAAGACTGGCGTGCAGAAGGCCTGATAGACAAAGCAGATGTTGGAGACTGGGATGCAAAAATACCGTTACAGAGAGCAGAGTTAGAAGACTCCGGTTCAGAAGGACTATTACACAGACCAGAAGTTGGAGACTGGGGTGCAGAAGAACCATTAAAAAAAACAGAGGTTGGAGACTGCGGAACAGAAGGACTATTACAGAGAGCTGAGGTTGGAGACTGGGGTGCAGAAGGACTGTTACAGAAAGCAGAGTTTGGAGACTGATTTTCAGATGGATCATACAGAGAGCAGAGGTTGGAGACTGAGGTGCAGAAGGACTGTTACAGAGAGTAGATGTTGAAGACTAAGGTGTAGAAAGACCATTGCCGAGAGCAGAGGTTGGAAACTGAGGTGAAGAAGGACTGTTGCAGAGTGCAGACGTTGGAGACTTGGGTGTAGAAGGACTGTTGTAGAGAGCAAAGGTTGAAGATTGGCGTGCAGAAGGACTGTTGCAGAGAGCAGAGGTTGGAGACTGGGGTGCAGACGAACTGTTGCACAGACCAGAGGTTGGATACTGGGGTGTAGAAGGACTGTTCCAGAGAGCAGAGTTTGGAGACTGGGTTGCAGAAGGATTTTACATAGAGCAGAAATTGAAGACGGAGGTGCAGATGAAATGATACCCAGAGCAGAGTTTGGAGACTGGGGTGCAGAAGGACCGTTGCTGAGAACAGAGATTGGAGACTGGTGTGCAGCAGAACCATTGCAGGGAGCAGAGGTTTGAGACTGGGTGAAGAAGGAATGCTATAGAGAGCAGAATTTGGAAACTTGGGTGCAGAAGGATCTTACTGAGAGCAGAGTTTGGAGAACGGGGTGCATAAGGACTGTTACCCAGAGCAGAGGTTGGAGACTGAGTTACAAAAAAACTGTTACAGAAAGCAGAGTTTGGAGACTGTGGTGAACAAGGATCCTTGCAGAGAGCAGCGTTTTCAGACTGAGGTGCAGAAGGACTATTGCAGAGAGCAGATGTTGGGGACTTGGGTGAAGAAGGACTTTTGCAGAGAGCAGAGTTTGGAGACTGGGGTTCAAAATGATCGTTGCAGAGAGCAGAGGTTAGAGACCGGGGTGCAGTAGGACCATTGCAGATGTCAGAGTTTGGGAACTGAGGTGCAGAAGGATTGTTACAGAGAACAGAAGTTGGATTTTGGGGTGCAGAAGGACTGTTACAGACAACAGAGTTTGGAGACTGCAGTTCAGAAGGCCAGTTACAGAGAGCAGAGTTTGGTGAAGGGATGCAGAATGACTGTTACAAAGGGCAGAGATTGGAGACTGGGTTGCAGAAGGATCTTACAGAGAGCAGAGGTTGGAGACTGAGGTGCAGAAGGACCGTTACAGAGAGTAGAGGTTGGATACTGAGGTGCAGAAGGACCATTGCAGAGAGCAGAGGTGGAGTCAAAGGTGCAGAAAGACTTTTACAGAGAGCAGAGATTGGAGACTGGCGTGCAGAAGGACTATAGAAGATAGCAGTTTTGGAGACTGGGGTGAAGAAAGACTGTTGCAGGGAGCAGGTGTCAGAAACTTGGGTGCAGTAGGACTGTTGCAGAGAGCAGAATTTGGAGACTGAGGTGCAGAAGGACTGTTACAGAGAGCAGAGGTTGGAGACTGGGGTGCAGAAGGACTGATACAGAAAGCAGAGGTTAAAGACTGGGGTGCAGAAGGACTGTTACAGAGAGCACAGGTTGGAGAATGGTTTATAAAAGAACTGTTTCAGAGTGCAGATGTTGGAGAGTGGGCTTCAGAAGAACTGTTGCAGAGAGCAGAGTTTAAAACCAGGGGTGCAGAAGAACTGTCGCAGAGAGTGAGTTTTGAGACTGAAGTGCAGAAAGAATGTTACAGAGAGCAAAGTTTGGAGACTGAGGTGCAGAATTACTGATACAGAAAGCAGAGGTTGGAGACTGGGGTGCAGAAGGACCATTACAGTGAACAGAGGTTGAAGACTGTTGTTCAGGAGGACTGTTGCAGAGAACAGAGGTTAGATAATG
Organism: Ictidomys tridecemlineatus; assembly: GCF_052094955.1. Taxonomy (NCBI): domain Eukaryota; kingdom Metazoa; phylum Chordata; class Mammalia; order Rodentia; family Sciuridae; genus Ictidomys; species Ictidomys tridecemlineatus. Next base: position 5,105 of record NW_027523718.1, on the reverse strand, counting down.
GTGTGCAGAAGGACTGTTACAAAGAGTAGATATTGGAAACCGTGGTGCAGAAGGACTAATACAGATAGCAGAGGTTTGAGACTGCTTTGCAGAAGGACTCTTACAGAGAGCAGAGGTTGGAGACTGGGGAGTAGAAGGACTGTTGCAGAGAACAGAGGTTGGAGACTGGGTTGCAGCAGGACCGTTGAAGAAAGAAGAGGTTGGAGACTGGGTTGGAGAAGGAATGTTACAGAGAGCAGAGTTTGGAAACTGAGGTGCAGAAAGACCTAACAGAGAACAGAGGTTAGAGAATGGGGTGCAGAAAGAGTGTTAAAGAGAGGAGATGTAGAAGAGTGAGGTGCAGAAAGTCTGTTGCAGAGAGCAGATGTTGGAGACTGGGGTGCAGAAGGATCCTTGTAGAGAGCAGACTTTGGAGACTGAGGTGCAAAAAGACTGTTACAAAGAATAGAGGTTGGAGATTGTGATGCAAAAGGCCTGTTACAGAGAGCAGAGGTTCTAGACTTGGGTGCAGAAAAACTGTTAGAGAGAGAAGAGTTGTTAGACAAAGTTGCAGAAGGATCCTACAGAGAGCAGGAATTGTAGACCGAGGTGCAGCAGGACTGTTACAGAGAGCAGAGGTTGAAGACTTGGGTGCAGAAGGCCTTTTACGATGAGCAGAGTTTGGAGAAGGGCTCCAGAATGACTTTTACATATGGCAGAGTTGGAAACTGGTTTGCAGAAGGATCATACAGAGAGCAGATGTTGAAGACCGAGGTGCAGAAGGACTGTTACAGAGAGTAGAGGTTGGAGATTGAGGTGCAGAAGGATCGTTGCAGAGAACATAATTTTAAGACTGAGGTGCCGAAAGACTGTTGCAGAGAGCACATGTTGGAGACTGGGGTTCATAAGGACTGTTACAGAGAGCTGAGGTTGTAGACTGGGGTGCAGAAGGATTGTTGTAGAGAGCAGAGGTTTGGTACTGGGGTGCAGAAGGATTGTTATAGAGAACAGACTTTGGAGAATGGGGTGCAGAAGGGCTGTTACAGAGAGCAGAGTTTGGAGACTGGGTTGCAGAAGGATCTTACATAGAGTACATGTTAAAGACTGATGTGCAGAAGGACTGTTGCAGAGAGCAGAGGTTAGAGACTGGGGTGCAGAAGGACTGTTACACAGAGCAGAGGTTGAAGACTGGTTTGTAGAAGGACTGTTGCAGAGGGCAGAGGTTGGAGACTTGGGTGCAGAAAGACTGTTGCAGAGAGCAGAATATGGAGATGGAGGTGCAAAAGGACTGTTACAGAGAGCAGAGTTTGGAGAGTGGGGTGCAGAAGGACTGTTACAGAGAGCAGAGTTTGGATACTAGGGTACAGAAGGACTGTTGCAGAGAGCAGATGTTGTAGACTGTGGTTCAGAGAACTGTAGAAGAGAGCAGAGGTTAGAGAATGGGATGCAGAAGTAAGGTTGCAGAGAGCAGAGGATGGAGAAAGAGGTGCAGAAGGAGTATTATAGAGAGCAGAGGTTGGAAACAGTGGTGCAAAAGGACGGATTCAGAAAGCAGAGGTTTGAGATGGTGGTGCAGAAAGACCTTTACAGAGAGTAGAGGTTGAAGACTGCGGTACAGGAAGACTGTTATAGAGAGTAGAAGTTGGAGAATGGGGAGCAGAAGAACAGTTGCAAAGAATAGAGTTTGGAGACTGGGGTGCAGAAGGACTGGTGCATAATCCAGAGGTTGGACACTGTGGTGGAAAAAGAATGTTACAGAGAGCAGAGTTTGAAAACTGGGATGCAGAAGGATCTTACAGAAAGCAGAGATTGTAGACCGAGGTGAAGCAAGACTGCTACAGAGAGCAGAAGTTGGAGACTGGGGTGCAGAAGGATAGTTTCAGACAGCAGACTTTCCAGACTGAGGCACAGAAGGACTGTTGCTGAGAGCAGATGTTGGAGACTTGGGTGCAGAAGGACTGTTGCAGAAAGCAGATTCTGGAGACTGGGATGCAGAAGGATCATTGCAGAGAGCAGAGGTTGGACACTGGGGTACAGAAGGACTGTTACAAAGAGCAGAGGTTGGAGACCGCGGTGAAGAATGACTTTTTCAGAGAGCAGATGTTGGGGACATGGGTGCAGAAGGACTGTTGCAGAGAGCAGATGTTGGAGACTGGGATGCAGAAGGACTGTTGCAGATATCATAGTTTGGAGACTGTGGTGCAGAAGGACCATTACAGAGAGCAGAGTTTGGAGACTGCAATACAGGAGGACTGTTACAGAGAGAAGAGGTTGGAGATTGGGGTGGAGAAGAAATGTTTCAGAGTGCAGATGTTGGAGACTGGGGTGCAGAAGAACTGTTGCAGAGAGTAGAGTTTGGAGACTGGGGTGCAGAAGAACTGTTACAGAGAGAAGAGGTTGGAGACTGAGGTGCAGAAAGAATGTTACAGAGAGCAAAATTTGGAGACAGGGGTACAGAATTACTGATACAGAAAGCAGAGGTTGGAGACTGGGGTGCAGAAGGACCGTTACAGAGAGCAGATGTTGGAGACTGAGGTTCAGAAAGACTATTGCAGAGAGCAGACATTAGAGAATGGGGTGCTGAAGGACTGTTAAAGAGAGCAGATTTAGGAGACTAGGGTACAGTAGGACCGGTGCAGAATCCAAAGGTTGGTGACTGTGGTGGAAAAGGAATGTTACAGAGAGCAGAGTTTGAAAACTGGGATGCAGAAAATTTTCACAGAGAGCAGAGTTTGGAGACAGGGGTGCAGAAGGACTGTTGAGGAGAGGAGTCGTTAGAGACTGGGGTGCTGAAGGCCTGTTACAGAGAGCAGAGGTTGGAGACTAAGGTAAAGAAGGCCTGTTAATGACAGCAGAGTTTGAAGACTGGGGTGCAGAAGGATTGTTATAGAGAGCAGATTTTGTATACTGGGTGGCAGAAGGATCTTACAGAGAGCAGAGTTTGGAGACTGAGGTGAAGGAGGACTGTTAAATAGATCAGTGGTTGGAGACTGGAGTGCAGAGGGATCGTGCAGAGAGAAAAGGTTTCAGACTGAGGTGTAGAAGGACTTATACGAGAGCAGAGGTTGGAGACTGAGGTGCAGAAAAACTGTTACACGGAGCAAATGTTGGAGACTGTGTTGCAGAAGGATCTCTTATAGAGGAGAGTTTGGAGATTGAGGTGCAGAAAGACGGTTATATAGAGCAAAGGTTGGAGTCTGGGGTGCAGAAGGATTGTTGTGGAGAGCAAAATTTTCAGACTGAGGTGAAGAAGGACTGTTGCAGAGAGCAGATTTTGGAGACTGGGGTGCAGAAACATTGTTACAGAGAGCAAAAGTTGAAGACTAGAGTGCAGAACAACTGCTACAGTGAGCAGAGGTTGGAGACTGAGATGCAGAAGGCCTGTTACAGAGAGCAGAGTTCTGAGACTGGGGTGCAGAAGAACTTTTACAGAGAGCAGAGTTTTGAGACTGGGTTTAAAAGGATCTTTCAGAGAGCAGAGGTTTGAGAGTGAGGTTCAGATGGACTGTTTCAGAGAGCAGATGTTGGAGACTTCAGTACAGAAGGACTGTTGCAGAGAAGTGAGGTTGGAGATTAGGGTACACAAGGACTTTTTCAGAGAGGAGATGTTGGAGACTGTTGTTCAGAAGGAATGTTGCAGAGAGCAGAAGTTGGAGAATGGCGTACAGAAAGACTTTTGAAGAGAGCAGAGGTTGAAGACTGAGGTGCCAAAGGACGGATAATGAAAGCAGAGGTTAGAGACTGGCGTGCAAAAGGACCTTTACAAAGAACAGAGTTTGGAGACTGTGGTACAGAAGGACTATTACAAAGAGCAGAGTTTGGAGACTCGGGAGCAGAAGGACTGTTGCGGAGTACAGAGGTTGGAGACTGGGGTGCAGCAGGACCGTTGCAGAAACCAGAGGTTGGAGACTGGCGTGGAGAAGGAATATTACAGAGAGCAGATTTTGGAAACTGGGGTGCAGAAGGATCGTTGTAGTCAGCAGAGTTTCCAGACTGAGATGCAGAAGGACTGTTACACAGAGCAGAAGAAGAAGACTGAGGTGAAGAAGGACAGTTACAGAGAGCACATGTGAAAGACAGGTGTGCAGGACTGATTCAGAGCAGAAGTTGGAGACTGAAGTACAGAAGGACTGTTTCACAGAGCAGAGGTTGGAGACTCGGGTGCAGAGGATTATTGCAGAGAGCAAGTTTTCAGACTGAGGTACAGAAGAACTGTTGGAGAGAGCAGATGTTGGAGAATTTGGTGCACAAGGACTGTTGCAGCGAGCAGAGGTTCGAGAATGGCGTGCAGAGGGAACGTTGCAGAGAGCAGAGGTTTGAGACTGGGGTGCAGAAGGCCCTTTACAGAGAGTACAGTTTGGAGACTGAGGTGCATTAGGACTGTTACAGAGAGCAGAGATTGGTTACTGGGGTGCAGAAGGACTGTTGCAGAGCAGATTATGGAGACTAGGGTGTAGAAGGACTATTACAGAGAGCAGAAGTTGTAGACTGGTGTGCAGAAGCATCATACAAAGAGCAGAGTTTTGAGACTGAGGTGCAGAAGACTGTTGCAGAGAGCAGACATTGGAGACTGGGGTCCAGAAGGACTGATACAGAGAGCAGAGTTGGAAGACTGGGGTGCAGAAGCATCTTACAGTGAGCGAAGTATGGAGACAGAGGTGCAGAAAGAGTGTTGCAGAGAGCAGAGGTTGGAGACTGGGGTGCAGAAGGACTGTTATAAAGAGCAGAGTTTGGAGACTGATGAGAAGAAAGACTGTTGCGGAGTACAGAGGTTTAAGACTGGGGTGCAGCAGGACCTTTGCAGAAAGCAGAGGTTGGAGACTGCGTGGAGAAGGAATATTACAGAGAGCAGATTTTGGAAACTGGGGTGCAGAAGGATCTTTCAGAGAGCAGAGGTTGGAGACTGAGGTGTAGAAGTATCATTGCAGAGAGCAGAGTTTGAACACTGGGGTGCAGAAGGACTGTTGCAGAGAGCAGATATTTGAGACTGGGTGTAGAAAAATTGTTTAGAGAGCCGATGTTGGAGCCTGGGGTGCAGAAGGACTCTTGCAGAGAGCAGAGTTTGAAGACTGAGGTGGAGAATGACTGTTACAGAGAAAGCAGTTGGAGACTGGTGTACAGAAGGA
>NW_027523717.1:0-42208 GCF_052094955.1 Ictidomys tridecemlineatus | reverse complement strand
CTGGAGTGCAGAAGGATTGTTATAGAGAACAGAGTTTGGAGACTCTGGTGTAGAAAACCTAATACAAAGAGCAGAGTTTGGAGAAGGGATTCAGAAGTACATTTACAGAGAGTAGTTTTTGGAGACTGAGGTGCAGAAGGATTGTTACAGAGAGCAGAGGTTGGAGACTGGGTTGCAGAGGGACTGTTGCAGAGAGCACTGGCTGGATACTGGGGTGTAGAAGGACTTCTGTGGAGAGCCTTGGTTGGAGATTGGGGTGCAGAAAGACTGTTGCAGGAAGCAGAGTTTGGAGACTGGGTTAGAGTAGGAATGTTACAGAGGCAGACGTTAGAGTTTTGGTGCAGAAGGACTGTTGCAGAGAGTAGATGTTGGAGACTTGGGTGCAGCAGGACTGTTGCAGAGAGCAGAGTTTGTAGACAGAGGTGCAGAAGCACTGTAACAGAGAGCAGAGGTTGGAGAATGGGGTGCAAAAGGCCTGTTACAAAAAGCAGAGGTTGGAGACTGGGGTGCAGAAGGACTGTTACAGAAAGCCTGGTTTGGAGACAAGGTTGCAGAAGGATCGTTGCAAAGAACATAGTTTTCAGACTGAGGTGCAGAAGGATTATTGCAGAGAGCAAAGTTTGGAGACTGGGGTGCAGAAAAACTGATAGAGAAAGCTGACGTTAGAGTCTGGGGTTCAGAAATACTTTTACAGAGAGCAGAGTTTTTAGACTGCAGTACAGAAGGACTGTTACAGAGAGCAGAGGTTGGAGACTGAGGTCCAGAAGGATTGTTACAGAGATCAGTGGGATGAGACTGGGGTGCAGAAGGACAGTTTCAGAGAGCACAGATGGAGACTGGGGTGCAGAAAACATGGTGCAGAGAGCAGAAGTTAGAGACTGGGGTGCAGAAGGACTGTTACTGAGAGCAGAGTTTTGAGACTGGGTTGCAGAAGAACTGATAGAGAAAGCTGACGTTGGAGACTGGGGTTCAGAAAGACCGTTACAGGGAGCAGAGTTTTGAGACTGTGGTACTGAAGGACTGTTAAAGAGAGCAGAGGTTGGAGACTGAGGTCCAGAAGGATTGTTACAGAGATCAGTGGGATGAGACTGGTGTGCAGAAGGACAGTTTCAGAGAGCACAGATGGAGACTGGGGTGCAGAAAAAATGGTGCAGAGAGCAGAAGTTAGAGACTGGGGTGCAGAAGGACTGTTACTGAGAGCAGAGTTTGGAGACTGGGTTGCAGAAGAACTGATAGAGAAAGCTGACGTTGGAGACTGGGATTCAGAAAAACCGTTACAGAGAGCAGAGTTTTGAGACTGTGGTACAGAAGGACTGTTACAGAGAGCAGAGTTTAGAGACTGAGGTGCAGAAAAAGTGTTGCAGGGAGTAGAGGTTTGAGACTTTCGTGCAGGAGGACTGTGGCAGAGAGCAGAGTTTGGAGACTGAGGTGAAGAAGGACTGTTACCGAGAGCAGAGGTTGGAGACTGGGGTGCAGAAGTACTGATACAGAAAGCAGAGGTTGGAGACTGGGGTGCAGAAGGACCGTTATAGAGAGCAGATTTTGGAGACTGCACTACACGAGGACTGTTACAGAGAACAGAGGTTGGAGAAAAGGTGCAGAAGGTTCGTTACAGAGGGCATAGTTTACAGACTGGGTTGCAGAAGGATCTTACAGAGAGCAGATTTTGGAGACTGCAGTACAGAAGGACTTTTACAGAGAGCAGAGGTTGGAGACTGGGGTGGAGAAGAACTGTTTTAGAGAGCAGATGTTGGAGGCTGTGTTGCAAAAGAACTGTTGGAGAGAGCAAAGGAAAAATACTGGAGTGTAGAAGTACTGTTGCAGAGAGCAGAGTTTGCAGACTGAGTTGCGGAAGGACTGTTACAGCGAGCAGAGTTTGGAGACTGTGGTGGAAAATGACGGATACAGAAAGCAGATGTTTGATACTGGGGAGCATAATTACCCTTACAAAGAAGGAAGTTTGGAGACTGCGGTACAGAAGGACTGTTACAGAGAGTAGGGGTTGGATACTGGGGTGCAAAATAACTGTTTTAGAGAACAGAGGTTAGAGACTAGTGTGCAAAATGATCATTGCAGAGAGCAGAGTTGTCAGACTGAGGTGCAGAAAGACTGTTGCAGGGAGCAGATGTTGGAGACTTGGGTTCAGAAGGACTTTTGCAGAGAGAAGACATTGGAAACTGGTGTACAGAAAGATCGTTGCAGACAGCAGAGTTTTGAGACTGGGGTGCAGAAGGACTGTTGCAGAGAGTAGAGTTTCGAGACTGAGATGTGGAAGGATCGTTGCAGAGAGCAGAGGTTGGAGACTGGGGTGCAGAAAGATCACTGTAGATAACAGAGTTTTCAGACTGAGGTGCAGAAGGACTTTTGTAGAGAGCACATGTTGGAGACTGGGGTGCAGAAGGACTGTTGCAAAGAGCAGAGTTTGGGGACTCGGGGGCAGAAGGATCATTGTAGAGAGCAAAATTTTGAGACTGGTGTGCAGTAGGATTGTTATAGAGAACAGAGGTTGGAGACTGGGGTGCAGAAGGCCTATTACTTAGAGTAGAGTTTAAAGAAGGGGTTCAGAAGTACATTTACAGAGAGTAGTTTTTGGAGACTGAGGTGCAGAAGGACCGTTGCAGAGAGCAGAGTTTGAAGACTGAGGTGCAGAAGGATTGTTACAGAGAGCAGAGGTTGGAGACTGGGTTGCAGAAGGACTGTTGCAGAGAGCAGACACTGGACACTGGGGTGTAGAAGGACTGTTGTTGAGAGCACAGGTTGGAGATTGGGGTGCAGAAGGACTGTTGCAGAGAGCAGAGTTTGGAGACTGGGGTGCAGAAGGAACATTACAGAGAGCAGATTTTAGAGACTGGGGTGCAGAAGACCTGTAAGAGAGAAGAGGTTGGAGACTTCTGTGCAGAAGGATTGTTACAGATAGCACAGTTTGGAGACTGGGGTGCAGAAGGATCGTTGCAGAGATCAGAGGTTTCAGACTGAGGCTTAGAAGGACTGACACAGAGAGCAGAGTTTGGAGTCTGAGGTGCAGAAGGACTGTTAGAGAACAGAGTTTTGAGACTGTGGTGCAGAAGGATCGTTTCATAGAGCAGATGTTGGAGATTGGGGTGCAGAAGGACTGTTACAGAGTGCAGAAGTAGGAGACTGGGGTGCTGAAGCATCATTACAGTGAGCAGAGGTTGGAGACTGAGGTGCAGAAGGACTGTTACAGAGAGGATAGGTTTGAGACTGAGGTGTAGAAGGAACATTGCAGAGTACAGAGTTTTGAGACTGAGGTGAAGAAGGATTGTTACAGAGAGCAGAGGTTTGAGACTGGGTTGTAGAAGGAGTGTTGCAGAGAGCAGAGGTTGGAGACTGGGGTGAAGTAGGACTGTTGCAGAGTAGACTTTGGAGACTGTGGTGCAGAAGGACTGTTACAGAGAGCAGAGGTTGGAGACAGGGGTGCAGAAAGATCTTAAAGAGAGCAGAATTTGGAGACTGAGGTACAGAAGGACTCTTGCAGAGATCAGAAGTTGGAGACTGGGATGTAGTAGTATCATTGCAAAGAGCAGAGGTTAGAGACTGGCATGCAGAAGGCCCAATATAGAGAGCAGAGTTTTGAGACTGGCGTGCAGAAGGCCTGTTACAGAGAGTAGAGGTTGGAGAATGGGGTGCAGAAGGACTTTTACAGAGAGCACAGTTTGGAGACTGGTTTGCTGAAGGAACTTAAAGAGAGCAGAGGTTGGAGACTGAGGTGCACGTGGACTGTTACAGAGAGCACTGGTTTAAGACTGGGGTGCAGAAGAATCTGGAGAGCAGAGGTTTCAGACTGAGGTGCAAAAGTACTTTTACAGAGAGAAGAGGTTGGAGACTGAGGTGTATAAAGGTGGTTACAGAGAGCAGAGTTTAGACACTGGGGAGCAAAAGGACTGTTACAGAAAGCAGAGGTTGGAAATTGGGATTCAGTAGGACCATTACAGAGAGCAGAGGTTGGAGACTGGAGTCCAGAAGGACTGTTACAGAAAGTACAGGTTAAAGACTGAGGTTTAGAAGGATAGATACAGAGAGCAGAGTTTGGAGACTGGGGTTCAGAAGGACTGATTAAAAAAGCAGAGTTTGGAGACTGGGTTATAGAAGGACCGTTACAGAGAACAGAGTTCGGAGACTGCGGTACATAAGGAGTGTTACAGAGAGCAGATGTTGGAGACTGGGGAGCAGAAGGAGTGTTACAGAGGACAGACGTTGGAGACTGGGTTCCGCAGGACCCTTGCAGAAGGCAGAGGTTGGGGACTGCAGTGGAGAAGGAATGTTAGAGAGAGCAGATTTTGGAAACTGGAGACCAGAAAAATCTTACAGAGAGCAGATTTTGGATACTGTGGTGCAAAAGTACTGTTGTAGAAAACAGACGTTGGAGACTGGGGTCCAGAACGATCCTTACAGAGAGCAGAGTTTGGAGACTGGGGTGTAGAAGGACTGTTGCAGAGAGCAGATGTTGGAGACTGGGGTGCAGAAGGACTGTTGCAGAGAGAAGACGTTGGAGACTGGAGTGCAGAAGGATTGTTTTAGAAAGCAGAGGTATGAGACTGAGGTGCAGAAGGATTGTTACAGAGAGATTCGGTTAGAGACTGGGGAGCAGAAGGACTTTTGCCGAAAGCAGAGGTTGGAGACTGAGGTGCAGAAGTACTCATAGAGAGAACAGATGTTGGAGACTGGGGTGCAAAAGGACTGATGCAGACAGCAGAGATTGGATTATGGGGTGCAGAAAAACCGTTACAAAGAGCAGAGGTTAGAGACTGCAGTACAGAAGGACTGTTGCAGAGAGCAGAGTTTAGAGCCTGGGGTGCAGATGGACTGTTGCAGAGAGTAGGTGTTGGAGTCTGAGGTGCAGAAGTCTTTTTACATAGAGCAGAAGTTGGAGACTGGGGTGCAGAAAGATCGTTGCAAGGAGCAGAGCTTGGAGACAGGGGTTCAGAATGATCTTACAGAGAGAAGAAGTTGGAGATTGAGGTGCAGAAGGAGTGTTGCAGAGATCAGACGTTGGAGACTGGCGTGCAGTAGGATCATTGCAGAGAGCAGAGGTTGGAGACTGGTGTGCAGAAGGATCGTTGCAGAGAGCAGAGGTTGGAGACTGGGGTGCAGAAGGCCTTCTACAGAGAGCAGAGTGTGGAGACTAGCGTGCAGAATGCCTGTTACAGAGATAAGAGGTTGGAGACTTGGTTCAGAAGGACTGTTATAGAGACCAGAGTTTAGAGACTGGGTTGCTGAAAGATCTTACAGAGAGCAGAGGTTGGAGACTGAGGTGTAGGTGGACTGTTACAGAGAGTAATGGTTGGAGACTGGGTGGCTGAAGGATCTTACAGAGAGCAGAAGTTGGAGACTGAGGTGTAGAAAAACTGTTACAGAGAGCAGAGTTTGTAGACTGAGGTGCTGAAGGACTGTTACTGTAAGCAGAGTTTGGAAATTGGTTTGCAGAATGACCGTTTCAGAGACCAGGATTTGGAGACTGTGGTATAGAAAAACTGTTACAGAGAGCAGAGGCTGGAGACTGGGGTGAAGAAGAAATTCTACAGAGAGAACAGGTTTGATACTGAGGTGTAGAAGTATATATACAGAGAAAAGAGGTTTGAGACTGGTATTCAGAAGGACTGATACAGAAAGCAGAGTTTGGAGACTGGGTTGCAGAAGGACTGTTATGGAGAGCAGAGGGTAGAGACTGCGTTTCAGAAGGACTGTTTCAGAGAGCATATGTTGGAGACTGGGGAGCAGAAGGACTGTTGCAGAGGACAAAATTTGGAGACTGGTGTGCCGCAGGACAATTGCAGAAAGCAGAAGTTAAAGACTGGGTTTGAGAATGAATGTTAAAGAGTGTCGAGTTTGGAAACTTGAGTGATTAAGAATCTTACAGAGAGCAGAGTTTGGAGACTGTGGTGCAGAAGGACTGTTGCAGAGAGAAAAGGTTTGAGACTGGGGTGCATAAAAATTGTTACAGAAAGCACAGGTTGGAGACTGGGGTGCAGGAGGATAGATACAGAGTGCAGAGTTTGGAGACTCGGGTTCAGAAGGACTGATATAATAAGTAGAGGTTAAAGACTGGGCTTCAGAAGGATCGTTAAAGAGAGCAGAGGTTGGAGACTTCGGTACAGAAGGACTGTTACAGAGAGCAGATGTTGGACACTGGGGAGCAGAAGGACTGTTACAGAGGACAGAGGTTGGAGACTGGGGTGCCGCAAGACATTCGAAGAAAGCAGAGGTTACAGACTGCGGTGGAGAAGAAATGATAGAGAGACAGCAGATTTTGGAAACTGGCGTGCAGAAAAATCTTACAGAGAGCAGAGGTTGGAAACTGTGGTGCAGAAGGACTGTTGCAGAGAGCACACGTTGGAGACTGGGTTCCAGAAGGATCGTGGCACAGAGCAGAATTTGGAGACTAGAGTGAGAAGGACTGTTGCTGAGAGCAGATGTTGGAGAATGGGGTGCAGAAGGACGGTTACAGAAAGCAGAGTTTGGAGACTGGGGTGCTGAAGGAAGGTTACAGAGAGAAGAGGTTGGAGACTGGGGTGCAGAAAGACTGTTGCAGAGAGCAGAAGTTGGAGACTGAGGTGCAGAAGGATAGTTGCAGAGAGAAGAGGTTGGAGACTGGGTTGCAGAAGGACTGTTACAGAGAGCAGAGGTTCGAGATTGGGGTGCAGAAGAACTGTTTCCGAGAGCAAAGGTTGCAGACTGGGGTGCAAAAAGCCTGTTTTAGAGAGCATCGGTTGAAGACTGAGGTGCAGAAAAACTGTTAAAGAGAGCAGAGGTTGGAGACTGAGGTGCAGAAGGATTGGTACATAGAAGAGAGGTTTGAGACAGAGGTGTAGAAGGACTGTTACAGGAAGCAGAGTTTGGAAACTGGGGTGCAGAAGGATCGTTGCAGAGAGCAGAGGTTGCAAACTGAAGTTCAGAAGGATCGTTGCAGAGAGCAGAGGTTGGAGACTGAGGTGCAGAAGGATCGTTACAGAGAGCAGAGGTTGAAGACTGGGTAAGAAAGACAGTTACAGAGAGCACAGTTTGGAGAGTGGTGTGCAGAGTAAATGTTTTAGTGAGCAGAGACTAGAGACTGTGGTACAGAAGTACTGTTACAAAGAGCAGAGGCTGGAGACTGGATTTCAGAAGGAATTTTAAAAAGAGCAGAGTTTGGAAACTGGGGTGCCGAAGGATCTTACAGAGAGCAGAGGCTGGAGACTGGGGTCAGTAGGACTGTTGCAGAGAACAGACTTTGGAGACTGTGGTGCAGAAGGATCATTGCAGAGCACAGAGGTTGGAGACTGGGGTATAGAAGGACTGTTGCAGAAAGCAGACGTTGGTGACTGAAATGCAGAAGGACTTATACAGAGAGCACTGGTTGGAAACTGGGGTGCAGAATAACTGATACACAAAGCAGCATTTGGAAACTGGGGTGCAGAATGACTGTTAGAGAGAGAAGAGGTTGGAGACTGCGGTACAGAAGGACTATTACAGAGAGCAGAGTTTGAAGCCTGGGTGCAGAAGGACTGTTGCAGAGAACAGAGGTTGGAGAATGAGGTGCAGTATGTTCGTTGCATAGAGAAGTGTTTGGAGACTAGGTTGCAGAAGTCCTGTTACAGAACAGAGTTTGAGACTGGGTTCCAAAATACCTGTTACAGAGAGCAGAGGTTGGAGTCTGATTTGCAGAAGTACTGTTACAGAAAGCAGAGGTTGGCATTGGGGTTCAGAAAGACCGTTACAGAGAGAAGAGTTTGGAGACTGCGGTACAGAAGGGACTGTTACAGAGAGCAGAGTTTGGAGACTGGGGTGCAGAAAGACAATTGCAGAGAGCAGAGGTTGGAGCCTGTTGAGAAGAAGGATCGTTGCAGTGAGCAGATGTGGGAGACTGGGGTGCAGAAGGACCATTACAGATAGCAAAGTTTGGAAACTGAGGTGCAGAAGGACTTCTACAGAGAGCAGACGTTGGATACTGGGGTGCAGAAGGACTGGTACAGAGAGCAGATATTGGAGACTGGGATGCAGAAGGATCTTACAGAGAGCACAAATTGGAGACGGAGTGCAAAAAGGACTGTTGCAGAGAGCAGAGGTTGGAGACTGAGGTGCAGAAGGATCGTTGCAGAGAGACGAGGATGGAGACAGGGGTGCAGAAGGCCTGTTACAGAGAGCAGAGTAAAAAGACTGGAGTGCAGAAGGCCTGTTACAGAGAGCAGAGGTTGGAGACTGGGGTGCAGAAGGATTGTTGCAGAGAGCAGAGGATTCAGAATGAGGCGCAGAAGGACTTCTACAGAGAGCAGAGTTTGGAGTCTGAAGTGTAGAACGACTGTTACAGAAACCAGAGGTTGGCAATTGGTGAGCAGAAGACCATTACAAAGATGTTGGAGACTTAGATACAAAAGGACTGTTACAGAGAGCAGAGTTTGGAGAATGGGTAGAAGAAGGATCGTTGCAGAGATTAAATGTTTGAGACTGGGTTGCAGAAGTTCCGTTACAGAGAGCAGAGGTTGGAGATTGTGGTTCAGAAGAACTGCACAGAGAGAAGAGTTTGGAAACTGGGGTGCAGAAAATTGTTACAGAGAGCACAGTTTAAAGACTTGGGTGCAGAAGGACTGTTACAGAGAGCAGAGGTTCGAGACTGGGGTGCAGAAGAACTGTTACAGAGAGCAGAGTTTGGAGACTGGGTTGCATAAGGCCTGTTACAGAGAGCAGACGTTGGTGACTGAGGTACAGAAGGACTGTTATAGAGAGCAGAGGTTTGGAGACTTAGGAACAGAAGGATTGGTACAGAGAGCAGTGTTTGGAGACTGGGGTACAGAAGGATCATTGCAGAGAGCAGAGGTTGGAAACTGAGGTGCAGAAGGACGATTGCAGAGAGCAGAGTTTGGAGAATGGGGTGCAGAAGGATCTTTACAGAGAGCAGATGTTAGAGACTGGGGTCAGAAAGACAGTTACTGAGACCAAAGTTTGGAGACTGGGGTGCAGAAGGATCGCTGCAGAGAGCAGAGGTTGAAAACTGAGGTGCAGAAGGATCATTTCAGAGAGGAGAGTTTGGAGAATCAGGGGCAGAAGCATCGTTACAGAGAGCAGAGGTTGTATACTGGGGTGCAGAACGACAGTTACAGATTAGCACAGTTTGGAGATCTGAGTGTAGAAGAAATGTTGCAGAGAGCACAGGGTTGGAGACAGGGGTGCAGAAGGACTGTTGCAGAGAGTAGAGGTTGGAGATATAGGTGCAGAAGGACTGATACAAAGAACAGAAATTGGAGACTGGGGTGCAGAAGGACTGGTAAACAAAGCAGAGGTTGGAGACTGGACTGCAGAAGGACCATTACAGACAGTAGAGTTTGGAGACTGCAGTACAGAAGGACTTTAACAGAGAGCACAGGTTGGATACCGGGGTGCAGAACGACTATTGCAGACTGTTGGAGACTGCTGTGCAGAAGAATCTTACAGAGAGTAGAGGTTGCAGACTGGGTTGCAGTAGGACTGTTGCACAGAGCAGAGGTTGGATACTGGGGTGCAGAAGGACTGTTACAGAGAGCAGAGTTTGGAGATTGTGGAGCAGATGGATCTTACAGAGCGTAGAGTTTGGAGACCTGGGTGCAGAAGGACTGTAGCAGAGAGCAGAGTTTGGAGACTGGGGTACAAAAGGACTGTTACAGAGAGCAAATGTTGGAGACTGTGGTGCAGAAGGATCTTACAGAGAGTAGAGGTTTGAGACAGGGGTGCAGTAGGACTGTTGAAGAGAGTAGAGGTTGGAGACTGGGTTGTAGAAGGACTGTTACAGAAAGCACAGTTTCGAGACAGGGTGTAGAAGGACTGTTACAGAAAGCACAGTTTCGAGACAGGGTTGCAGAAAGATCTTACAGAGAGCCTGGTGGAGACAGAGGTGCAGAAGGAGTGTTACAAGAGCAGAGGTTACAGACTGGGGTGCAGAAGAATTGTTGCAGAGAGTAGCGTTTTCAGACTGACGTGCAGAAGGACAGTTACAGAGAGCACAGTTTGGAGACCTGGGTGGAGAAGAAATGTTGCAGAGAGCAAATGTTGGATCCTGGGGTGCAGAAGGACTGTTTCAGAGAGCAGAGATTAGAGACTGGGGTGCAGAAGGCCTGCTAAGGAGAGCTGAGGTTGGAGACTGGGTTGCAGAAGGACAGTTATAGAGAGCAGAGTTTTGAGGCTGGGTTGCAGAAGGACTGGTATAGATAGCAGAGTTTTGAGGCTGGGTTGCAGAAGGATTTTAGAGAGCAGTGGTTTTGGACTGAGGTTCAGGATGACTGTTAAAGAGAGCAGTGGTTGAAGACTGGGGTGCAGAAGGACTGTTATAGAGAGCAGAGTTTGAGGCTGGGTTGCAGAAGGATCTTACAGAGAGCAGTGGTTGGAGACTGTGGGGCAGCATGAATATTACAGAGAGCAGTGATTGGAGACTGGGGTGCAGAAAGATGTGCAGAGAGCAGAGGTTTCAGACTAAGTTGCAGAAGGACTGTAACAGAGAGCAGAGGTTGGAGACTGAGGTGCATCAGGACTGTTACAGAGAGCAAAGTTTGGTGACTGAGGTGCAGAAGGACTGTTACAGAAAGCAGAGGTGGGAAATTGGGGTAGAGGGACCGTTACAGAGAGCAGAGGTTGGAGATTGCGGTATAGAAAGACTTTAACAGAGAGCAGAGTTTTCAGACTAAGGTGCAGAAGGACTGTAACAGAGAGCAAAGTTTGGTGACTGAGGTGCAGAAGGATTGTTACAGAGAGCAGAGGTTGGGGACTGGGGTGTAGAAGGACTGTTGCAGAGAGCAGAATTTGGAGACTGAGGTGAAGAAGGACTGTTGTGGAGAGGAGACGTTGGAGACTGGGGTGCAGAAGAATCGTTGAAGAGAGCAGAGGTTACTCTCTGAAACGATCCTTCTGCACCCCAGTCTCCAATGTCTGCTCTGTATCAGTCCTGCACGCCTGTCTCTCAAATCTGCTCTCTGTAACTGTTCTTCTTCACCTCAGTCTTCTACCTCTGCTCTGTGTAAGTGTCCTTCTGCATCTCAGTCTGGAAACTCTGCTGACTGCAAAGATCCTTCTGTACCCCAGTCTCCAACCTCTGTTCTCTGCAACCATCCTTCTGAAACTAAGTCTCCAACCTCTACTCTCAGTAACAGTCCTTGTGCACCTCAGTCTCCAACGTCTGCTCTCTGTAAAATCCTTCTGCAACCAAGTCTCCAAACTCTGCCATCAGTAACAGACCTTCTGGAGCCCTTCTCCAAACTCTGCTCTCCATAACAGGCCTTCTGAACCCCAGTCTCCAACCTCTGCTCTCTTTAACAGTCCTGCTGCACCTCGGTCTACAAACTCTGCTCTCTGTAAGATCTTTCTGCAACCTAGTCTAAAAACTCTGCTCTCTGTAAAAGTCCTTCTGCACCTCAGTCCTTCTGCATCCCAGTCTCCAAATTTTCCACTGTTTCACAGGCCTTCTGCACGCCAGTCTCAAAACTCTGCTCTCTATAGCAGGCCTTCTGAAACCCAGTCTCCAACTTCTGCTCTCTGCAACGATCCTTCTGCACCCCAGTCTCCAAACATTGCTCTCTGCAATGATCCTACTTCACCCCAGTCTCCAACCTCTGATCTCTAACACAGTCCTTCTGCAACTCAGTCTCCAAATTCTAATCTCTGTAAGATCCTTCTGCACCCCTGTTTCGAACCTCTGCTCTATGTAACAATTTTTCTGCACCCCAGTCTCCAAATCTGCTCTGTGCAACAGTCCTTCTGTACCCCAGTCTGAAAACTCTGCTCTCTGCATCAGTCCTTCTGCACCCTAGTTACCAACATCTGCTCTCTGCTACAGTCCGTCTGCACAGCAGTCTCCAACCTCTGCTCTCTGTAACAGTCCTCCTGTACTGCAGTATCCAACCTCTGCTCTCTATAACGGTGTTTCTGCACCCCAGACTCAAATCTCTGCTCTCTGTATTAGTACTTCTGCACCCCAGTCTCCAACCTCTGCTCTCTGTAACACTCCTTCTGCACCTCAGTCTCCAACCTCTGCTTTCTGCAATAGTCCTTCTGCACCCCAGTCTCAGAAGTCTACTCTCTACAAAAGTTCTTCTGCACTCCAGTCTCCAACATCTGCTCTCTGCAACTGTCCTTCTGAACCCCAGTCTCCAACCTCTGCTCTCTATAAAAATTCTTCTGCACCTCAGTCTCCATGCTCTGTACTCTGATATGTTCCTTCTGCACCTCAGTCTCAAATCTCTACTCTCTGTAACAGTCTTTCTGCACCTCAGTCTCCAACCTCTGCTCTCTGTAGTATCCTTCTCCATCCCAGTCTAAAAAATCTGCTCTCTGTAAAAGTCCTTCTGAATACCAGTCTACAACCTCTGCTCCCTCCACCAATTCTCTTGTACATAATTCTCCAAGCTCTGCTCTCTTAAACAGTCCTTCTGGATCCCAGACTCCAACATCTGCTCTCTGCAACAGTCCTTCTGCACCCAAGTCTCCAAAATCTGCTCACTTCAACAGTCCTACTGCACCACAGTCTCCATCATCTGCTCTCTGTTAGATCCTCCTGCACTCCAGTTTCCAAACTCTTCTCTCTTTAACATTCCTTCTCCACCCCAGGCTCCAACTTCTGCTTCCTGCAAGTCTCCTGGGGCACCCCAGTCTCCATCATCTGTCCTCTGCAACAGTCCTTCTGCTTCCGAGGCTCCAATATCTGCTCTCTGTAACAGTCCTTAAGTAAAGCAGTCTCCAACATCTGCTCTCTGTCAAGGTCCTTCTGCACCCCAGTCTCCAATCTCTGCTTTCTTTATCAGTCTTTCTGAACCCCAGTATTCAACCTCTGCTCTCTGTAACAGTCCTTCTACACCTCAGTCTCCAACCTCTGCTCTCTGTAACAGTCCTTCTGCACCCCAGTCTCCAATCTCTGCTCTCTGTAACATTCCTTCTGTACCGCAGTCTACAAACTTTGCTCTCTGTAACGGTCCTTCTGCACCCAAATTTCCAACCTCTGCTTTCTGTAACAGGCCTTCTGCACCTCAGTCTCGTAACTCTGCTCTCTGTAACAGTCCTTCTACACCTCAGCCTCCAACGTCTGCTCTCTGTAATAGTGTTTCTGCACCTCAGTCTGAAACCTCTGCTCTCCAAGATCCTTCTGCACTCCAGTCTCCAATCACTGCTCTCTGTAACAGTCCACCTGAACCTCAGTCTCCAACCTCTGCTCACTGTAAGATTCTTCAGGAACCCAGTCTCCGACCTCTTCTCTCTGCAACAGTCCTTCTGCACCTCAGTCTCCAAACCCTGCTCTCGGCAACGGTCTTTTTGCACCTCAGTCTACTACATCTACTCTCTGTAACAGTCCTTCTGCACCTCAGTCTCCAACCTCTTCTCAGTGTAAGATCCTTCTGAAAACCAGTCTCCAAACTGTGCTTTCTGTAACAGTCCTTCTGCACCCCAGACTCCAAACTCTAATCTGTGTAACAGGCCGTTTGCACCCATCTCTCCAAACTCTGCTCTCTGTATAAGTCCTTCTGCACCTCACTGTGAAACCTCTGCTCTCTGCAACAGTCCTTCTGCACCCCAGTCTTCATCCTTGCTCTCTGCAACAGTCCTTCTGAACCCCAGTCTCCAAACTCTGATCTGTGTAACAGGCCGTTTGCACCCAAATCTCCAACCTCTTCTCACTGTAACAGTTTTTCTGCACCCCAGTCTTCAAAATCTGCTCTCTGCCACAGTCCTTCTCGACCCCAGTCTCCAACCTCTGCTCTCTTTAACAGTCCTTCTGTACTGCAGTCTCCAAAGAGTGCTCATTGTAAGGATCCTTCTCATCCCCAATCTCCAAACTCTGCTTTCTGTATCAGTTTTTCTTAACCCCAGTCTCCAACCTCTGCTCTCTATAACTTTCTTTCTGCATGTCAGACTCCAACCTCTCTCTTTGCAACAGTCTTTCTGCGTCCCAATCTTCAACTTCTGCTCTCTTCAACAGTCCTTCTGCACCACAGTGTCTAACCTCTGCTCTCTGTAAGATCCTTCTGAAACCCTGTCTCCAACCTCTGCTTTCTGCAATGGTCCTTCTGCACGCGAGTCTCTAACCTCTGTTCTCTACAACAGTCCTTCTGCACCTCACTCTGCAAACTCTGCTCTCTGCAACAGTCTTTCTGAACCCCGGTCTCTAACCTCTGCTTTCTGTAACAGACTTTCTGCACCTCAGACTCAAACCTCTGCTCTCTGCAATAGTCCTTCTGCGTCCCAGTCTCCAACCTCTGCTTTCTGCAATGATCCTTCTGCACCCCAGTCTCCAACCTCTGTTCTCTAACACACTTATTCTGTACCCCAATCTCCAAACTCTGCTCTCTATAACAGTCCTTCTGTACCGAAGTCTCCAACCTCTGTTCTCTGTAAGGTTTCTTCTGCAACCCAGTCTCCAACCTCTGCTTTCTGTATCAGTAATTCTGCACAACATTCTCCAAACTCTGGTCTCTGTAACAGTCCTTCTGCACCTCAGTCTGCAACCTCTGCTCTCTGCAATAGTTTTTCTGCACCCCAGTTTCCAATCTCTGCTCTCTGCAAAAGTCTTTCTGCACCCCAGTCTCCAACGTCTGCTCTCTGCAACAGTCCTTCTCGACCCCCTCTTAAACCTCAGCTATCTGCAACAATCCTTCTGCACTCAGGTCACCAACGTCTGCTTTCTGTATAAGTCCTTCTGCACCCCAGTCTTCAAACTCTGCTCTCTGTACCAGTCCTTCTGCACCTCAGTCTCCAACCTCTACTTTCTGCAGCAGTTCTTCTCTACCCCAGTCTCCAACCTCCTCTCTCGACAACAGTCCTTCTGGACGCCAATATCCAAACTCTACTCTCTGCAACAGTCCTTCTACACCCCAGTCTCCAATCTCTGCTTTCTGTAACAAGCCTTCTGCACCCCAGGCTAAAACCTCTGCTCTCTGTAACAGTCCTTCTGCACCTCAGTCTGAAAACTCTGCTCAGTGCAACGAACATTCTACACCTCAGTCTCCAACCTCTGCTCTCTGTAACAGTCCTTCTGTTCCTCAGTCTACAACCTCGGCTCTCTGTAAGATCCTTTTGCAACCCAGTCTTTAAACTCTGCTCTCTGTAACTGACCTTCTGCACCTCAGTCTCCAAGGACTGCTATCTATAACAGGCCTTCTGCACCCCAATCTCCAACCTCTGCTGTCAGTAACAGGACTTTTGACCCCAGTCTCCAAACTCTTCTTTTTAAACGATTCTTCTGCACCCCAGTCTCCAAGTTCTACTCTCTGCAAATGTCCTTCTGCACCACAGTCTCCAAATTTTGCTGTCTGTCACATCCTTCTGCACACCTGTCTCAAACCTCTGCTCTCTGTAACAGTCCTTCTGCACCTCAGTCTCCATCCTCTGCTCTCTGCATCACTCAAACTGCACCCCAGACTCCAAACTTTTCTCTCTGCAACAGTTTTTCTGCACCTCCATCTCCAACCTGTGTTCTCTGTAAAAGTCCTACTGCACGCCAGTCTTCAAACTGTGCTCTCTGTAAAAGTCATTCTTCACCGTAATCTCCAAACTCTGCTCTCTTTAATTATCCTTCTGCGCCACAGTCTCCAACCTCTTCTCTCTGCAACTATCCTTCTGCACCCCGGTCTCCAACCTCTGCTCTCTGCAACGACCTTTCTGAACTCCAGTCTCCAACCTCTGCTCTCTTTAACTATCCTTCTGCACCCCAGTCTCCAACCTCTGCCCTATGCAACAGTCCTTCTACACCAAAGTTTCCAACATCTGATTCTGCAAATTTTTTTTACACCCCAGTCTTCAACTTCTGCTCTCTGCAACAGTCCTTCTACACCCCAGTCTCCATACTCTGCTAGCCCTAACGAACCTTCTGCACCCCAGTCTCCAACCTCTGTTTTCTGCAACAGTTATTCTGCACCCCAGTCTCCAACCTCTGCTCTCTGTAACAGCCCTTCTGTACAGCAGTCTTCAACCTTTTTTTTTGTAAGGGTCCTTATGCACCCAGTATTTAACATCTGCTTTCTGTATCCGTCGTTTTCCACCACAGTCTCCAAACTCTGCTCCCTGTAAAAGTCCTTCTGTACTGCAGTCTCCAACCTCTGCTCTCTGTAAGGGTCCTTCTGCACCCGAGTCTCCAACCTCTGCTTTTTGTATCAGTTCTTCTGCACCCAAGTCTCCAACCGATGCTCTCTATATCGATCCTTCTGCACCTCAGTCTCCAAGTCTGCTCTCTGCAACGGTCCTTCTGCACCTCCGTCTCCAACCACTTCTCTCTGTAACAGTGCTTCTGCTCCTCAGTCTCCAAAATCTGCTCTCTGTAAGATTCTTCTGCAACCCAGTCTGTAAACTCTGATCTCTGTAACAGTCTTTCTGCACCCTTTCTCCAAACTCTGTTCTCTGTAACAGTCCTCGTGTAGTGCGGTCTCCAAAATATGCTCTCTGTAACGGTCCTTCTTCACACCAGTATCCAACCTCTGCTTTCTGTATCAGTCCTTCTGCACCCAAGTCTCCCACCTCTGCTCTCTGTAACAGTCCTTCTGTACTGCAGTCTCCAACCTTTGTTCTTTGTAAGGGTCCTTATGCACCCCAGTATCCAACCTCTGCTTTCTGTATCAGTCGTTTTCCACCACAGTCTCCTACCTCTGCCAACTGTAATAGTCCATCTGCACCTCAGTCTCCGAACTCTGCTCTCTGCAACAGTCCTCCTGCACCGCAGTCTGAAAACTCTGTTCTCTGAAACCATCCTTCTGCACCCCAGTCTCCAACCTCAGCTCTCTATAACAGTCCTGCTATACCTCAGTCTCTAACCTCTGCTCTCTGTAAGATCCTTCTGCAACCCTGTCTCCAAACTCTGCATTCTGTAACAGTCCTTCTGAACCCCAGTCTCCAACCTCTGCTCTCTGTAACAGGCCTTTTGCACTCCATTCTCCAACCTCTTCTCTCTGTAACAGTGCTTCTGCACCTCAGTCTACAAACTCTGCTCTCTACAACAGTCCTTGTGCAAGCCAGTCTTCAACATCGGCTCTCTGCAAAATTCCTTCTGCACCTCAGTCTGAAAACTCTATTCTCTGCAACGATCCTTCTGCACCCTAGTCTCCAACATCTGCTCTCTGTAACAGTCCTGCTGCACCTTGGTCTACAACCTCTGCTCTCTGTAAGATCCTGGTACAACCTTGCCTAAAAACTCTGCTCTCTGTAACAGATCTTCTTCAACCTAGTCTCAAACCTCTGCTCAGTGTAACAGGCCTTTTGCATCCAAATCTCCAACCTCTACTCTCTGTAACAGTCCTTTTGCACCTCAGTCTCCAACCTCTGATCTCTGCAACAGTCCTTTTGCAGCTCAGTCTCCAAACTCTGCGCTCAGTTACGATTCTTCTGCACCTCAGTCTCTAAACTCTTCTCTCTGTAACAGTCCTTATGCTCCCCAGTCTCTAACCTCTGCTGTCTGCAACGATCCTTCTGCACCCCAGTCTCCAACCTCTGTTCTCTGCAACGATCCTTCTGCACCCCAGTCTCCAACATCTGCTCTATGCAAAACTCCTTCTGAATCCCTGTCTCCAACCTGCTCTCTGTAATATCCTTCTGCACCACAGTTTCAAAACTCTGCTCCCAGTAATATTCCTTCTCCACCACAGTCTCCAACCTCTGCTTTCTGCAACAGTACTGCTGCACCTGAGTCTCCAACCTCTGTTCTCTGTAACTATCCTTCTTCTCCCCATTTCCAACCTCTTTTCTATAACAGTCCTTCTGCACCTCAGTCTCCAACCTCTTCTCTCTGCAAAAGTACTTCTGTACCCCTGTCTCCAACCTCTGCTCTCTGTAAGATCCTTCTGCACCCTAGTCTTTTAACTCTGCTCTCTGTAACAGTCCTTCTGCACCTCAGTCTCCAACCTCTGCTCTCTTCAACCGTCCTTCTACACCTCATTCTCTAACCTCTGTTCTCTGCAATAGTCATTCTGAACCACAGTTTCCAACATCTGCTCTCTGGAACACTCTTTCTGTACCCTAGTCTCCAACGTATGCTCACTGTAACAGTCTTTCTGTACTGCAGTCTCCAACTCTACTCTCTGTAAGATTCTTCAGCAACCCAGTCTCCAACCTCTGCTCTCTATAACAGTCCATCTGCAGCCCAGTCTCCAAACTCTCCTCTCTGTAACAGGCCTTCTGCACGCCAGTCTCCAAATTCTTCTTTCTGTAGCCGGCCTTCTGTACCCCAGTCTCCAAAATCTGCTCTCTGCAATGATACTTCTGCACTCCAGTCTCCAACCTCTGCTCTCTGCAATGATCCTACTGCACCCCAGTCTCCTACCTCTGATTTCTGTAACAGTCCCTTCTGCAACACAGTCTCCAAATTCAGCTCTCTCTAAGATCCTTCTGCACCCCATTATCCAACCCCTGCTCTCTGTAATAGTCCTTCTGCATCCAAATCTCCAACCTCTGCTCTCTGTTACAGGACTTCCGCACCTCAGTCTCCAACATCTGCTCTCTGTAACAGTCTTTCTGCACCCCAGTCTCCAACCTCTGCTCTCTACAACAGTCTTTCTGCACCCTAGTTACCAAAATCTGCTCTTTGCCACAGTCCTTCTGCACCCCAGTCTCCAACATCTTCTCTCTGCAAAAGTTCTTCTACACCTCAGTTTGAAAACTCTACTCTCTGCAACGACCCTTCTGCATCCCAGTCTCTTAACTCTGCTCTCTGTAACAGTTCTTCTGCACCTCAGTCTCCTAACTCTGCTCTCTGTATGATCCGTCTAAAACCCAGTCTTTAAACTCTGCACTCTGTAACAGTCCTTTTTCACCCCAGTCTCCAAACTCTGCTCTCTGTAAGATCCATCTGAACCCTAGTTTCAAAACTCTGCTCTTTGTAACAGTCCTTCTGTACCCCAGTCTCCAAACTCTGCTCTTTGTAACAGTCCTTCTGCACCTCAGTCACATACTTCTGCTCTTTGTAACAGTCCTTCTGCAACCCAGTTTCTAAATCTGCTCTCTGCAACAGTCCTTCTGCACCCCAGCCCAACCTCTGCTCTCTGCAATGATCCTACTGCATCCCTGTCTCCAATTTCTGCTCCTTTTAACAATCCTCCTGCACCCCAGTCTCAAAAATGTACTCTATGTAACAGGATATCTACACCTCAGTCTCCAATCTCTGCTGTGTGCAACAGTCCTTTTGCACCACAGTCTCCAAACTCTGGTCTCTGTAAGATCTTTCTGTACTCTAGTTTTCAAATTCTGTTCTCTGAAACATTCCTTCTCCACCCCAGTCTTTAACCTCTGCTTTCTGCATTTTTTCCTGCGGCACCCCAGTCTCCAACCTCTGTCCTGTGCAACAGTCCTTCTGCTCCCAGTCTCCAACATCTGCTCTCTGTAACAGTCCTTCTGTACAAAGTCTCCAAACTCTGCTCTCCGTAACGGTCCTTCTGCACCCCAGTGTCCAAACTCTGCTTTCTGTATCAGTTCTTCTAAACCTCAGTTTCAAACCTCTGCTCTCTGTATCTATTCTTCTGCACCTCAGTCTGCAACCTGTGCTCTCTGTAACATTTCTTCTGCACCCAGTCTCCAACCTCTGCGCTCTGTAACAGTTTTTCTATACCGCAGTCTCCAAACTCTGGTCTCTGTAACGGTCCTTCTGCACCCCAATTTCAAACCTCTGCTTTCTGCAACAGTCCTTTTTCACCCCAGTCTCCAACCTCTGCTTTCTTTATCAGTCCTTCTTCACCACAGTCTCTAAACTCTGCTCTCTGTAACAGTCCTTCTGCACCTCACTCTGCAACCTCTGCTCTCTACAACAGTCCTTCTGCACCCCAGTCTCCAAAATCTGCTCTCTACAACCGTCTTTTTCCACCCCAGTCTCAAAACTCTGCTCTCTGTAACGGTTTTTCTACACACCAGTCTCCAAACTCTGCTTTTTGTATCAGTCCTTCTGCACCCTGGTCTCTAAACTCTGCTCTCTTTAACAGTCCTTTTGCACCTCAGACTCCAAACTCTGCTTTCTGCAACAGTCCTACTGTGCCCCAATCTTTAACCTCTGCTCTCTGCTACAGTCCTTCTGCACCTCAGTCTCCAACCTCTGCTGTCTGTAAGATCCTTCTGCAACCCAATCCCCAAACTCTGCTCTCTGTAACAGTCCTACTGCACCCCTTCTCCAAATTCTGCAATCTGTAACAGGCGTTCTGCACCCCAGTCTACAATCTCTGCTCTCTGGAATGATTATTCTGCACCCAAGTCTCCAATCTCTTTTCTGTGCAACAGTCTTTCTACACCCCAGTCACAAACATCAGCTTTCTGCAGTAGTCCTTCTGCACCTCAGTCTGAATACTCTGTTCTCTGCAACGATCCTTCTGCACCCCAGTCTCCAAACTCTTTTCTATGTAACACTCCTTCTGAATGTCAGTCTCAAAACTCTGCTCTCTGTAAGATCCTTCTACTACCCAGTCTCCAAACTCTGCTCACTGTACCAGTCCTTGTGCACCCCAGTCTCCAAACTTTTCTCTCTTTAACAGGCCTTCTACACCTAAATCTTTAACCTCTGCAATGTTCAACGGTCCTTCTGCACCCCAGTCTCCAAACTCTGTTCTCCAAAACAGTTCTTCTGTACCACAGTCTTCAACCTCTGTTCTCTGTAAGGGTCCTTCTGTATCCCAGTCTCCGAACTCTCCTCTCTGTAACAGTCCTTATGCACCTAAGTCTCCAAATTCTGCTCTCTGCAACAGTCATTCTGCAACTTAGTCTCCAACCTCTGCTGTCTGCAACAATCATTCTGCACCCCAGGCTCCAACATCTGATTTCTGTATCAGTCTTGCACCCCAGACTCCGAAATCTGCTCTCTGTAACAGTCCTTCTGCACCTCAGTCTCCAACCTCTGCTCTCTGCAACGATCCTTCTAAACCACAGACTTTAACCTCTTCTCTCTGCAACGATTCTTCTGCACCCAAGTCTCCGCACTCTGCTCTCTGCAACAG
This sequence comes from Ictidomys tridecemlineatus, assembly GCF_052094955.1. NCBI lineage: Eukaryota > Metazoa > Chordata > Mammalia > Rodentia > Sciuridae > Ictidomys > Ictidomys tridecemlineatus. The sequence goes on along the minus strand of NW_027523717.1, from coordinate 21,305 downwards.
TGCTTCTGTACCCCAGTCCCCAACCTAAGCTCTGTGAAAGATCCTTCTGCACCCAAGTCTCCAAACTCTACTCTCTGTAACAATCCTTCTGCACATCAGTCTCCAACCTCTGCTCTCAGCAACGGTCCTTATGCACCCCAGTTTCCAACTTCTATTCTCTGCAACAGCACTTCTGTACCACATTCTTCAACATCTGCTCTGTGTAACAGTCCTTCTTTACTGCAGTCTCATACCTCTACTCTCTGTAACGGTCCTTTTTGACACCAGTCTCCCACCTGTGCTTTCGGTATCAGTCTTTCTGCACCCCAGTATCCAAGCTCTGCTCTCTGTAACTTTCCTTCTTCACCTCAGTCTCCAAACTCTGCTCTCTGTATCAGTCCTTCTGCACCCCAGTCTCCAAACTCTGCTCTCTGAAAGAGTTTTTCTGAACCTCAGTCTTCAACAACTTCTCTCTGCAACAGTCCTTCTGCACCCCAGTTTCCAACCTCTGCTCTCTGGAACAGTCATTCTATACCCCAGTCTCAATAATCTGTTCTCTTCAATGATCCTTCTGCACCCCAGTCTCCAACGTCTATTCTGCAACAGTCTTTCTGCAACCCAGTCTCAAAATTCTGCTCTCTGTAAGATCATTCTGTATCCCAGTCTCTAACCTCTGCTCTCTGCAATGGTCCCTCTGCACCCCAGTCTGCAACTTTGTTTTGAAAAACACTTCTTCTGTACAGCAGTCTTCAACCTCTGTTCTCTGTAAGGGTCCATCTTCACCCCAGTCTCCAACTTCTGCTTTCTGTATCAGTCCTTCTGCACCACAGTATCCAAACTCTGCTCTCTGTAACAGTCTTTCTGCAACTCACTCTGCAATCTCTGCTCACTGCAACAGTTCTTCTCCACCCCAGTCTCCAACCTCTGCTCTTTGTAACAGTCCTTCTGTACTGCAGTCTTTAAGCACTGCTCTCTGCAATGGTTCCTCTGCACCCGAGTCTCCAACCTTGTTCTCAACAACAGTTCTTCTGTACCGCAGTCTTCAACCTCTGTTCTCTGTGAGGGTCCTTCTCCAACCCAGTCTCTGAAATTTGCTCTCTGTAACGGTCCGTCTGCACCGGAGTCTCCAAACTCTGCGTTATGTATCATTCATTCTGCACCCCAGACTCCAACCTCTGCTCTCTGTAACAGTCCTTTTGTTCTTCAGTCTCCAAACTCTGTTCTCTGTAAGGGTCCTTCTGCACCACATTCTCCAACCTCTGTTTTCTGTATCAGTCCTTTTGCACCACATTGTCGAAACTCTGCTGTCTGTATCAGGCTTTCTGCACCTCAGACTGCAACCTCTGCTCTCTGCAATAGTCCATATGCACCCCAGTCTCTAAATTCTGCTCTCTGCAACATTCCTTCTGCCCTTCAGTCTCCAATATCTGCTGTCTGCAACAGTCCTTCTCCAACCCAGTCTCCAAACTCTGCTCCCTGCAACAGTCCTTCTACACCCCTGTCTTCAACCTCTGCTTTCTGTATCAGTCCTTCTGCACCAGAGTCTCCAAACTCTGCTCTCTGTAACACTCTTTCTGCACCTCACTCTGCAACTTCTGCTCTCTGCAACAATCCCTCTGCACCCCAGTTGTAAACCTCTGCTCTCTGTAACAGTCCTTCTGTACTGCAGTCTCCAACCTCTGCTCTCTGTAACAGTCCTTCTACACCAGAGTCTCCAAACTCTGCGTTATGTGTCAGTCATTCTGCACACCAGTCTCCAACCACTGCTCTCTGTAAAAGTCCTTCTGCACCTCAGAATCCAACCTCTGTTCTCTGCAAAAGTACTTCTGTGCCCCAATCTCCAACCTCTGCTTCCTGCAACAGTCTTTCTGAACCTCAGTGTCCAAACTCTGCTCTCTGTAGGATCCTTCTGAAACACAGTCTCCAACCTCTACTTTCTGCAATGGTCTTTCTGCACCTCAGACTCCAACCTCTGTTCTCTCCATCAGTCGTTCTACACCCCTGTCTCCATATTTTGCTAGCACAAACGATCCTTCTGCACCCCAGTCTCCAACCTCTGCTCTCTGCCATGATCCTTCTGCACACTAGTCTCAAACCTCTGCTCCCTGCAACTGTTTTTCTGAACCCCAGTCTCCAAAATCTGCTCTCTGCAACAGTTCTTCTGTACCTCAGTCTGAAAAATCTGCTCTCTGCAATAATCCTTATGCACCCCAGTCTCCAACCTCTGCTCTCTTTCACAGTTCTTCTGTACCTCAGTCTCCATACTCTGCTCGCCCCAACGATCCTTCAGCAACCCAGTCTCCAACTCTGGTCTCTACATCAGTTCTTTTGCACCCCAGTCTCCAACCTCTGCTCTCTGTAACCGTCCTTCTCTACCCCAGTCTCCAACTGGGGTAGAGAAGGACGGTTCTCATAAGGGTCCTTATGCACCCCAGTATCCAACCTCTGCTTCCTGTATCTGTAGTTCTGCACCACAGTCTCAAAACTCTTCCCTCTGTAACAGTCCTTCTGCAAGTCAGTCTGCAACCTCTGCTCTCTGCAACAGTCCTTTTACACCCCAGTCTCAAAACTCTGCTCTCTATAACAGTCTATCTGTACTGCATTCTTCATCATCTGCTCTTTGTACGGGTACTTCGACACCCGAGTCTCCAACCTCTGCTTTCTGTATCAGTCCTTCTGCACCACAGTCTCCAATCTGTGCTCTGTGTAACTGTCTCTCTGCACCTTAGTTCTCCAACCTTTGATCTCTGCTACAGTCCTTCTAGACCCCAGTCTCCAACCTCTTCTCTCTCTAACAGGCATTCTGCACCTCCGTCTACAACCAGTGCTCTCTGCAATGGTCCTTCTGCACCTGAGTCTCCAACCTCTACTCTCTGTTACAGTGCTTCTACACCTCAGTCTCCAACCTCTGCTCTATGTAAGATCCTTCTGCAACCCAGTCTTCACACTCTGCTCTCTGCAAAAGAAATTCTGCACCCCAGTTTCCAAACTCTGCTCTCTGTATCACTCCTTCTGCACGCCAGTCTCTAAACTTTGCTCTCTGCAACGAACCCTCTGCACACCAGTCTACAACCTCTGCTAGCTGCAACAGTCCTTTGCACCCCAATCTCCAACATCTGCTTTCTGCAACAGTTCTTCTGTACCTCAGTCTGAAAACTCTGCTCTCTGCCATTATTCTTCTGCACCCGAGTCTCTAACCTCTGCTCTCTGTAACAGTTCTTCTGTACCTCAGTCTCCAACATCTGCTCTGTATCAGTTCTGCACAAATGTCTCGCATATCTGCTCTCTGTAACAGTCCTTCTTCACCTCAGTCTTCAACCTCTGCTCTGTATAACAGTCCTTCTGCACCCCAGTGTACAACCTCGGCTCTCTGCAATGATCCTTCTGCATCCCAGTCTCCAGCATCTGCTCTCTGCAACAGTCCTTCTGCACCCAAGTTTTCAACATCTGATCTCTGCAACAGTCCTTCTGCACCTAAGTCCGGAAACTCTGCTGTCTCCAACGATCCTTTTGCACCTTAGTCTACAAACTCTGCTCTCAGTAACAGTCTTTCTGCACCTCAGTCTCCAAACTCTGCTCTACGTAAGATCCTTCTGCAACCCAGTCTCCAAACTCTGCTCTCTCTAACAGCCCTTCTGCAACGCAGTCTCCAACCTCTGCTCTCTGTAACAGGCCTTCTGTACCCCATTCTCGAAACTCTGCTCTTTGTATTATTACTTCTGCACCCCAGTTGCAAACCTCTGCTCTTTGTAACAGTCCTTCTGCATCTCAGTCTACTACATCTTCTCTCTGCAAAAGTCCTTCAGCATCCCAGATTCCAACTTCTGGTTTCTGCAAAAGTCCTTCTACACCCCAGTCTCCAACCTCTGGTATCTGAAACAGTCTTTCTGCACACCAGTCTCCAAACTCTGCTCTCTGTAACAATATTTCTGTGCCTCAGTCTCCAACATCTACTCTCTGTAACAGTCCCGCTGCACCTCACTCTCCAACAACTGCTCTCTGTAAGTACCTTCTGCAACCCAGACTCCAAACTCTGCCCTCTGTAACAGTCCTTCTGCACGCCTTCTCCAAACTTTCCTCTCTGTAACAGGCCTTCTGCACCCCAGTCTCTAAAGTCTGTTCGCTATAACAATCCTCCTGCACCCGTCTCCAACATCTGCTCTCTGTAACAGTCCTGCTGCACCTCGGTCTACAATCTCTGCTCTCTGTAAGATCCTTCTGCAACCTTGTCTAAAAACTCTGCTCTCTGTAACAGTCCTTCCGCACCTCAGTCTCCCAAACTCTGTTCTTTGCAACACTACTTCTGCACCCAAGTCGCCACCCTCTACTCTCTGTAACAGTCCTTCTGTACTGCAGTCTTCAAACTCTTCTCTCTGTAACAGTCCTTCTGCACCCCAGTCTCCAAAGTCTATTCTGTGTAACAGTCCATCTCAACCTCAGTCTTAAACCTCTGCTCTCTGTAAGAGTCCTTCTGCACCCCAGTTTCCAACATCTTCTCTCTAAACAGTCCTTCTGCACTTCAGTCTCCAAAATCTGCTCTCTGCAACAGTCTTTCTGAACCCCAGTGTCCAAACTCTTCTCTCTTCCACGATCCTTCTGCACCCCAGTCTTTAACCTCTGCTCTCTGAAATAGCCTTCTGACCCCAGTTTCTAAACTCAGCTCTCTGTAATATTCCTTCTCCACGCCAGTCTCCAACCTCTGCTTTCTGCAACGGTCCTGCTGCACCCCAGTCTCCAACATCTGCTCTCTGTAACAGTCCTGCTGCACCTCGGTCTACAAACTCTGCTCTCTGTAAGATCTTTCTGCAACCTTGTCTAAAAACTCTGTTCTCTGTAACAGTCCTTCTGCATCTCAGTGTCCAAACTCTGTTCTTTGCAAAACTCCTTCTGCACACAAGTCGCCACCCTCTACTCTCTGTAACAGTCCTTCTGTACCGCAGTCTTCAAACTCTTCTCTCTGTAACAGTCCTGCTGCACCCCAGTCTCCAAACTCTGTTCTGTGTAACAGTCCTTCTAAACCTCAGTCTTAAACCTCTGCTCTCTGTAAGAGTCCTTCTGCACCACAATCTCTGACATCTTCTCTCTAAACAGTCCTTCTGCACTTCAGTCTCCAAAATCTGCTCTCTGCAAGAGTCTTTCTGAACCCCAGTGTCCAAATTCTTCTCTCTTCAACGATCCTTCTGCACCCCAGCCTTTAACCTCTGCTCTCTGAAATATTTTTCTGACCCCAGTTTCCAAACTCTGCTCTCTGTAATATTCCTTCTCCACGCCAGTCTCCAACCTCTGCTTTCTGCAACGGTCCTGCTGCACCCCAGTCTCCAACCTCTGTACTCTGCAACACTCCTTCTGCTCCCCAGTCTCCAAACTCTGCTCTCTGTAACAGTCCTTCTGTACCGCAGTCTCCAAACTCTGCTCTCTGTAAAGGTCCTTTTGCACGCCAGTCTCAAACCTCTGCTTTCTTTGTCCATCCATCTTAACCTCAGTCTCCAACCTGTGCTCTCTGCAAAAGTCCTTCTGCAACCCATTCTCCAACTTCTGCTCTCTGCAGCAGTCCTTCTGAAAAACAGTATGCAACATCTACTCTCTGAAAAAGTCCTTTTGTACCCTAGTCTCCAACCTCTGCTCTCTGCAAAAGTCCTTCTGTACTGCAGTCTTCAACTTCTGCTCTCTGCAACGAACATTGTGCACCCCAGTCTCCAACATCTGCTCTCTGTAAAAGTCCTTCTGCACCTCAGTCTGAAAATTTTGCTTTCTGCAACAATCCTTCTGCACCCCAGACTTCAACATCTGGTCTCTGTAACAGTCCTTATGCACCTCAGTCTGCAAACTCTGCTCTATGTAAGATCCTTGTGCAAAACAGTCTCCAAAATTTGCTCCCTGTAACAGTCCTTCTGCACCTCAGTCTTCAACCTCTGCTCTCTGTAATAGTCGATCTACACCTCAGTCTGAAACCTCTTTTCTCTACACGATCCATCTGAACCCCAGTCTCCAACCACTGCTCTCTGTAACAGTTCTCCTGCACCTCAGTCTCCAAACTCTGCTCTCTGTAAGATCCTTCTGCCACCCAGTCTCCTAACTTTGCTTTCTATAACTGTCCTTCTGCTCCCCAAACTTCAACCTCTGCTCTATTTAACAGGCCTTCTGCACCCCAGTCTCCAAACTCTGCTCTCTGTAACAAGCCTTCTGCACCCCAGTCTCCAAACTCTTCTCTCTGCAAAAATTATTTTACACCTCTGTCTCTAAAATCTGTTCTCTGTAAGATCCTTCTGCAACCCAGTCTGCCAACTCTGCCCTCTCTAAGAGTCCTTCTGCAACCCTTCTCCCAACTCTCCTCTCAGTAACAGGCCTTCTGCGACCCAGTCTCCAACCACTGCTCTCTGCAACAGTTCTTCTGCGCCCCTGTCTCCAACCTGTGGTCTCTGCAACAGTGCTTCTGCACCTCAGTCTTAATAATCTGTTCTCTGCTGCGATCCTTTTGAACCTCAGTCTCCAACCTCTCCTCTCTGAAACGATCCTTCTGCACCCCAGTCTCCAAAGTCTCCTCTCCTCACCAGTCCTTCTGCACCTCAGTCTCCAAATTCTGCTCTTGGCAACAGTCCTTCTTCACCCAAGTCTTCAGCCTCTGCTCTCTTCAACAGTCCTTATACACCCCAGTCTTCAAACTCTGCTCTTGGCAACAGTCCTTCTGCACCCCAGTCTCCAACCTCTGCTCTCTGTAACAATCCTTCTGCACCCCAGTCTCCAACCTCTGCTCTCTTTAACAGTCCTTCTGCACCGTATTCTCAAACCTCTGCTCTCTGTTACAGTCTTTCTATACCGCATTCGCCAACCTCTGCTCTCTGAAACCATCCCTTTGTACCCCAAATTCCAACCTCAGCTTTCAGTAAAAGTCCTTCTGCACCTCAGTCACCAAACTCTGCTCTCTGTAACAGTCCTGCTGCAACTCAGCCTCAAAACTCTGCTCTCTATAACAGTCCTTCTGCAACCCAGTCTCCAACCTCTGCTCTCTGTAGCATGCCTTATGCACCCCAGTCTCCAAACTCTGCTCTCTGTAACAGTCCTGCTGCAACTCATCCTCAAAACTCTGCTCTCTATAACAGTCCTTCTGCAACCCAGTCTCCAACCTCTGCTCTCTGTAGCATGCCTTATGCACCCCAGTCTCCAAACTCTGCTCTCTGTAACGGTCCTTCTGCACCCCAGTCTAACAACTCTGCTATCTCTATCATAATTCTTCACCCCAGTTTCCAACGTCTGCTCTGTGTTACAATCCTTCTGCATCTCAGTCTCCAACCTCTTCTCTCTGAAACAGTGCTTCTGCACCCCAGTCTCTAACCTCTTCTTTCTGCAACATTCCTTCTGCACCCCAGTCTCCAACCTGTGCTCTCTTTAACAGTCCTTCTGCACCACAGTCTCCCAGCTTTTCTCTCTGTAAAGATCCTTCTGCAGCCCAGTCTCCACCTCTGCTCTCTTCAACAATTTTTCTGCAACTCAGTCTCCAACTTCTGCTCTCGTCAAGGATCCTTCTGCACCCCAGACTCCACCTCTGATCTCTGTAACTGATTTTCTGCACCTCAGTCTCCAACCTCTGCTCTCTGCAACGATCCTTATGCACCCCAGTCTTCAACATCTGCTCTCTGAAACAGTCCTTCTGCACCCCAGTCTCCAACGTCTCCTCTCCTTAACACTCCTTCTGCACCCCAGTCTCCAATCACTGTTCTCTGTAAGGTCCTTCTGAACCCCAGTTTCCAAACTCTTCTCTCTGTAACATTCTTCTCCAACCGAGTCTACAACCTCTGCTTTCCTCAACGGTCCTGCTGCAACCCAGTCTACAACATCTGTTCTCTGCAACAGTCCTTCTACTTTCCAGGCTCAAACCTCTGCTTTCTATAACAGTCCTTCTGTACTGCAGTCTCCAAACTCTGCTCTCTCTAACGGTCCTTCTGCACCCCAGTCTCAAACCTCTGCTTTCTGTATAAGTCCTTCTGAACCACGGATTTCAACCTCTGCTTTTTGTAACAGTCCTATGCACCTTTGTCTCCAACCTCTCAACTCTGCAACCTTATTTCTGCACCCCATTCTCTATCCTCTGCTCTCTGTAATAGTCCTTCTGCACCCCATTCTCTAAACTCTGCTCTCTGCAACAGTCCTTCTGTACTACAGTCTCCAACCTCTGCTCTCTGTAATGGTTCTTTTGCACCCCAGTCTCAACCTCTGCTTTCTGTATCAGTAATTCTGCACCCCAGGCTCCAACCTTTGCTCTCTGTAACATTCTTTCTGCACCTCAGTCTCCAAACTCTGCTCTCTGAGACAGTTCTCCTGCACCCCATTTTCTAAACTCTGCTCTCAGCAACAGTTATTCTGAATCCCAGTCTCCAACATCTGCACTCTGAAACAGTTCTTCTATAAACCATTCTCTAACCTCTGCTCTCTGTAACAGTTTTCCTGTATCGCAGTCTCCGAACTCTGCTCTCTGCAACGGTCTTTCTGCATCCCAGTCTCCAAACTCTCTTCTCTCTAACAGTCATTCTGAACCCCAGTCTCAAACCTCTGCTCTCTGCAAAAATCCTTCTGCACCCCAGTCTCCAACCTATGTAATCTCCAACAGTCCTTCTGCACCTCAGTCTGAAAACTCGGTTCTCTGCAACGATCCTTCTTCACCCCAGTTTCCAAACTCTGCTCTCTGTAACAGTCTTGTTCCACCTCAGTCTCCAACCTCTGCTCTCAGTAAGATCCTTCTGCAACCCTTTCTCCAAACTCTGCTCTTGTAACAGTCCTTCTGCACCCCAGTCTTCAACCTCTTCTCTCTGCCACAGTCTTTCTAAACCCCAGTTTCCAACCTCTGCTCTCTGAATCAGTCCTTCTGCACCCCAGTATCCAAATTATGTTCTCTGTAAAAATCCTTCAACACCTCAGTTCCAAAACTCTGACCTCTCAGTGGTGCTACTGCACCCCAGTCTCTAGACTCTGCTCTCTGCAACGATCCTTCTGCAACCCAGTCTCCAACATCTGCTCTCTGCAACAGTCCTTCTATACATCAGTCTGAAAACTGTGATCTCTGCAAAAATCTTTGTGCACCACAGTCTCTAAACTCTGCTTTCTGTAACAGTCCTTCTGCAACTCAGTCTCTAACCTCTGCTCTCTTTAATAGTCTTTCTGAACCCCAGTCTCCAGCCTATTCTCTCTGTAAGATCCTTCTACACCCCAGTTTCTAAACTCTGTTCTCTGTAACATTCCTTCTCCACCCCAGTCTCCAACCTCTGCTGTCTGCAACAGTCCTTCTGCACGAAAGTCTCCAACCTCTGGTCCTGGCAACAGTCCTTTTGCACCCCAGTATCCAAACTCTACTCTGGGTATCATTTCTTCTGCACCTCAGTCTCCAACCTCTGCTTTATGTAAGATCTTTCTGCAACAAAGTCTCGAAACTCTGCTCTCTGTAACAGTCCTTATGCACCCCAGTCTCAAACCTCTGCTTTGTGCAACAGTTCGTCTGCAACGCAGTCCCTCTGCACTCTGAAAGATCCTTCTGCACCGCAGTCTCCAAACTCTGATCTCCGTAACACTCCTTCTTCACCCCAGTCTCCTACATCTGCTCTCTACAACATTCCTTCTCCACTTTAGTCTCCAACCTCTGCTCTTTTCAACAGTCCTTCTGCACCCCAGTCTCCAAAGTCTGCTCTCTGTAACAGTCTTTCTGTATCTCAGTCTTCTACCTCTGCTCTCTGCAAGAGTTCTTCTGCACACCAGTCTCCAACCTCTGCTCTCTGTAACAGTCCTCCTGTATTGCAGTCTCCAAACTCTGCTCTCTGTAATGGTCCTTCTTCACCTCAGTCTCCAACCTATGTTTTCTGTATCAGTCCTTCGGTACCGCAGTCTCCAACCTCTGCTATCTGCAACATTCCTTCTGCACCTCCGTCTCCAAATTCTACTCTCTGCAAAAGTCCTTCTGCACCCAAGTCTCAAACACCTGCTGCCTGCAACAGTCCTTCTTAACCCCAGTTTCCAAGCTCTGCTATCTGCAACAGTCTTTCTGCACCCCAGTCTCCAAACTCTGCTCTTTGTAACAGTCCTTCTGCACCTAAGTCTGGAAACTCTGCTGTCTGCAATGATTCTTCTGCACCCCAGACTCCGTTCAATGCGCTCTGTAACAGTCCTTCTGCACCTCAGTCGTCAAACTCACCTCTACATAAGATACTTCTGCAACCCTATCTCCAGAGTCTGCTCTCTGTAACAGCCGTTCTGCACCCTAGTCTCTAAAGTCTGTTCTCTATAACAATTATTCTGCACCCCAGTCTCAATTCTCTTTTCTCTGTGACAGTCCTTCTGCACTCCAGTCTCCAAACTCTGCTCTCTGTAACAATCCTTCTCTGCCTCAGTCTCAACCTCTACTCTCTGCAAAAGTCCTTCTGCACCTCAGTCTCCAACATCTGCTCTCTGTAAGATCCTTTTTCAACCCAGTGTCAAACCTCTGCTCTCTGTAACAGTCCTTCTGCACCCCTTCTCCCAACTCTCCACTGCATAACAGGCCTTCTGCAACCCAGTCTCCAACCGATGCTCTCTGTAACAGGCCTTCTGCACCCCAATCTTCAAGCTCTGCTCTCTGTAACAGTCCTTCTGTACTGCAGTCTCCATCCTCTGCTCTCTGTAACGGTCCTTCTGCACCCGAGTCGTCAAAATCTGCATTTTGTATGAGTCATTCTTCGCCCAAGTCTTCAAACTTTGCTCTCTGTAACAGTCCCTCTGCACCTCAGACTCCAACCTCTGTTATCTGCAAAAGTCCTACTGCGCCCCAATCTCCAACCTGTGGTCTCTGCTACAGTCCTTTTGTTCCGCAGTCTCCAGAGTCTGTTTTTTTAAGGGTCCATCTGCACCCCAGTTTCCAACCTCTGCTTTCTGTATCACTCTTTCTGCACCACAGTCTGAAAACTCTGCTCTCTTAACAGTCCTTCTGCACCTCAGTCTGCAACTTCTGCTCTCTGCAATAGTCCTACTGCACCCCAGTCTCAAAACACTGCTCTCTGCAACAGTCCTTCTGCACCTCAGTCTCCTACATCTGCTCTCTACAACATTCCTTCTCCACCCCAGTCTCCAACCTCTTCTCTTTTCAACAGTCCTTCTGCACCCCAGTCTCCAAGCTCTGCTCTTTTCAACAGTCCTTCTGAACACCAGTCTCCAACCTCTGCTTTCTGTATAAGTCTTTCTGCACCCCATCATCCAACCTGTGTGCTCTTCAACAGTCCTTATGCACCCCATTCTCAAACCTCTACTCTCTGCAACTGTCAATCTGCACTCAAGTCTCTAACCTCTGCTCTCTGTAACAATCCTTCTACACCCAAGTCTCCAACCTCTGCACTCATTAACAGTCCTTCTGCACCTCAGTCTCCAACCTCTGCTCTCTGCAAAAGTCTTTCTCCATCACAGTCTTCAACATCTACTCTCTGTAACAGTCCTTCTGCACCTCAGTCTCCAACCTCTGATCTCTGTAATATCCTTCTGTAAACCAGTCTCCAATCTCTGCTTTCTGTAACAGTACTTCTGAACCCAGACTCCAAACTCTGCTCTCTGTAACAGTCCTTCTGAACCCAATCTCCAACCTCTGCTCCCTGAAACAGTCCTGTGGCACACCCAGTCTCCACCCACTGCTCTCTGTAACGATACTTTTGCACCCAAGTCTCCAAACTCTGTTCTCTTCAACAGTCCTTCTAAACATGATTCTGAAAACTCTGCTCTCTGCAACGATTCTTCTGGACCCCAGTCTCCAAACTCTGCTCTCTGTAACAGTCCTTAGGCACCTCAGTAACAACCTCTGCTCTTTGTAAGATCCTTCTGCAACCCAGTCTCTAAAGTCTACGATATGTTAAAGGCCTTCTGCACCCCAGTCTCCAAGCTCTGCTCTCTGTAACAGGCCTCTTGCACCTCAGTCTCCAACCTCTTCTCTCTGCAAAAGTCCTATTGCACCACAGTCTCCAACCTCTGCTCTCTTTTATATCCTTCTGCACACCTCTCTCCAACCTCTGCTCTTTTTAACAATCCTTCTATTCCGCAGTCTGCAACCTCTATTCTCTGTAACGGTCCTTCTGCACCCCAGTCTCCAATCTCTGCTTTCTGTATCCGTCGTTCTGCACCCCAGGCTTCTACCTCTGCTCCCTGTAACAGTCTTTCTGCACCCCAGTCTCCAACCTCTGCTCTCTGCAACAGTCCTTCTGCACCCCAGTCTCCAAACACTGCACTCTGCACAGTCCTTCTGCACCCCAGTCTACAACCTCTACTCTCTGCAACAGTCCTTCTGCACCCCAGTCCCCAAACACTGCACTCTGCAAAGTCCTTCTGCACCCCAGTCTCCAACCTCTGCTCTCTGCAAAAGTCCCTCTGCACCTCAGTCTCCAAACTTTGCTCTCTGTAAAATCCTTCTGCACCCCAGTCTCTAACGTCTGCTCTCTGCAAAAATCCTTAAGCACCCCAGTCTCCAACCTCTACTCTCTGCAATGGTCCCTCTGAACCCCAGTCTGCAAACTTGTTCTCTACATCAGTTCTTCTGTACGGCAGTCTTCAACCTCTTTCTCTGTAAGGTTCCTTCTGCACTCCATTCTCCAACCTTTGCTTTCTGTATCAGTCCTTCTGCACCACAGTCTCCAAACTCTGCTCTCTGTAACAGTCCTTCTGCACCTCACTCTGCAACCTCTGCTCTCTGCAACAGTCCGTCTGCACCCCAGTCTCCAAAATCTGCTCTCTACAACAGTCTTTTTCCACCCCAGTCTCCAACCTCTGCTCTCCGTAACAATCCTTCTGCACTTCAGTCTCCAAACTCTACTCTCTGCATCAATCCTTCGGCACCCCTATTACCAATCTCTACTCTCTTTAACAGTCCTTCTCCACCCCAGTCTCCAACCTCTTCTCTCTGCAACAGTCCTTCTGCACCCCAATCTCAAACTTCTAGTCTCTGCAACTGCCATCTGCACTCAAGTCTCTAACCTCTGCTCTTTGTAAAAATCCTTCTACACCCAAGTCTCCAACCTCTGCACTCATCAACAGTCCTTCTGCACCTCAGTCTCCAACCTCTGCTTTCTGTAACAGTACTTCTGAACCCAGTCTCCAAACTCTGCTCTCTGAAACAGTCCTTTGGTACCCCCAGTCTCCACCCTCTCGTCTCTGTAACGATCCTTTTGCACCCAAGTCTCCAAACTCTTTTCTCTTCAACAGTTCGTCTGCACTTCAGTCTCCAAAATCTGCTCTCTACAACAGTCTTTTTTCCACCCCAGTCTCCAACCTCTGCTCTCTGTAACCGTCATTCGGTACTTCAGTCTCAATCCTCTGCTCTCTGTAACGGTTTTTCTGCACCCCAGTCTCCAACTCTGCTTTCTGTAACAGTTTTTCTGCACATCAGTCTCCAAAACGTTCTCTCTGTAAATGTACTACTGCACCCCCGTCTTCAACCTCTGCTCTCTGTAAAAGTCCTTCTACATTACAGTCTCCAAAATCTGCTCTCTTTAACGATCCTTCTACATCCCAGTCTCCAAACTCTTCTCTCTGCAACGATCCTTCTTCACCCCAGTCTCCAATGTCTGCTCTCTGTAAAAGCCCTTCTCCACCCCAGTCTCCAACGTGTGGTCTCTCTAACCGTCATTCTGCACCTCAGTCTCCAAACTCTGCTCTATGCAACAGTCTTTCTGCACCCAAGTCTCCAACATCTGCCCTCTGCAACAGTCCTTCTACATCCCAGTCTACAACTTCAGCTCTTAACAACAGTCCTTCTAACCCCAGTCTCCATACTCTGCTCACCCCAACGATCCTCCTGCAACCCAGTTCCAACCGCTGTTCTCTACAAAAGTTCTTCTGCACCCCAGTCTCCAACCTCTGCTCTCTGTAACAGTCTTTCTGTACCGCAGTCTCCAACCTCTGTTCTCCATAAGGGTCTTAATGCACCCGAGTATCCAACCTCTGCTTTCTGTATCAGTTGTTTTCCACCAAAGTCTCGAAACTCTGCCCGCTGTAACAGTCCTTCTGCAACTCAGTCTGAAACCTCTGCTCTCTGCAACAGTCCTTCTGCACCTCAGTATCCAACCTGTGGTCTCTGTAAGAGTCCTTCTGCACCCGAGTATCTAACCTCTGCTTTCTGTATCAGTCCTTCTGCACCCCAGTCGTCAACCTCTGCTCTCTGTAACAATCCTTCTGCACTTTAGTCTCCAACCTCTGCTCTCTGCAATGCTCCATCTGAAACTCAGTCTAAAAACTCTTCTGTCTGTAACAGTGCTTCTGCACCTCAGTCTACAAACTCTGCTCTCTGTAACATCCTTCTGCAACCCAGTATTCAAACTCTCTTCTCTGTAACAGTCCTTCTACACCACAGTGTCCAAACTCTGCTTACTGTATCAGGCCTTCTGCACCCGAGTCTCCGTCCTCTGATTTCTGTATCAGTCCTTCTGCACCCCAGTCTCCAAACTCTGGTCTCTGCAACCATCCTTCTGCACCACAATCTTCAACCTCTGTTTCCTTCAACACTTCTTCTGAACCCAGTCTCCAAACTCTGCTCTCTGTAACAGTCCTTCTGTTCTGCAGTCTCCAAACTCTGTTTCTTTAAGGGTCCTTCTGCACCCCAGTTTCCAACCACTGCTTTCTGTATCAGTCCTTCTGCACCACAGCCTCCAAACAGTACTTCTATGCCTCAGTCTCCAAACTCTGCTCTCTGTAACGGTCCTTCCCCACCCCAGTCTTTAAACTCTGCTTTGTGTATCAGTCGTTCTGCAACCCAGAATCCAACCTCTCCTCTCTGTAACAGTCCTTCTGCACCTCAATCTCAAAACTCTGCTCTCTGTAACAGTCCTTCTGCACCCCAATCTCAAATCTATGTTCTCTGCAACATTTCTTCTGCACCCCAGTATCCAACCTCTGCTCTCTGTAAGATCCTTCTGCACGCCAGTCTCCAACCTCTGACATCTGAAACGATACTGCTGCACCCAAGTCTTCAAACTCTGCTCTCTGTAACAGTCCTTCTGCACCCCAGTCACCAACCACTGCTTTCTGTATAAGTCTTTCTGCACCCCAGTCTCCAAACTCTGCTCTTCGTAACAGTCCTTCTGCACTTCAGTCTCCAAACTCTGCTCTCTGCATCAGTCTTTTGGCACCCCAATCTCCAATCTCTACTCTCTGCAACAGTCCTTCTCCACCCCAGTCTCCAACCTCTGCTGTCTGCAACAGTCCTTCTGCACCCCAATCTCAAACCTCTACTCTCTGCAACTGTCCATCTGCACACCAGTCTCAATCCTCTGCTCTGTGCAATAGTCCCTCTGCACACCAGTCTCAAACCTCTTCTCTCTACAACAGTCCTTCTGCACGCCAGTCTGCAACCTCTGCTCTCTGTAACGGTCCTTCTGCACCCCAGTCTCACACCTCTGCTTGCTGTATCATAATTCTTCACCCCAGTTTCCAACGTCTGCTCTGTGTTACAATCCTTCTGCATCTCATTCTCCAACCTCTGCTCTCTGAAACATTCCTTCTGCAACCCAGTCTCCAACCTCTTGTTTCTGCAACATTTCTTCTGCACCCCAGTCTCCAACCTGTGCTCTCTATAACAGTCCTTCTGCACCGCAATCTCCCACCTCTTGTCTCTGTAACAATCCTTCTGCAGCCCAGTCTCCACCTCTGCTCTCTTCAACGATTCTTCTGCAACTCAGTCTCCAACTACTGCTCTCCTCAAAGATTCTTCTGCACCCCAGACTCCACCTCTGCTCTCTGTAACTGTTTTTCTGAAATTCAGTCTCCAACCTCTGCTCTATGCAACCGTCCTTCTGCACCACTGTCTCCAACCTCTGCTCTCTGCAACCATCCTTATGCACCCCAGTCTCCAACATCTGCTCCCTGCAACAATCCTTCTGCACCCCAGTCGCCAAACTCTGCTCTCCGCAAAAGTCTTTCTGCACCCCAGTCTCCAACCTCTGCTCTCTGCAACATCTCTTCTGCACCCCAGTCTTTAAACTGTGCTCTCTGTAACTATCCTACTGCACCCGCGATCTCCAAATTCTGCTCTCTGAAGCAATCCTTCTGCACCTCATTCTCCCACCTCTGCTCTCTGCAACGATCCTTCTGCACCCCAGGCTCCATTCTCTGCTCTGCGTAAGAATCGTTTTGCACCCCAGTCTCCAATCTCTCCTCTCTGTAAAAGTCCTTCTGCACCAAAGTCTCCAAGTTCTGCAATCTGTAACAGTCCTTCTGCACCCCAGTCTCAAACATCTGCACTCAAAAATGATCGTTCTGCACTTCAGTATCCAAACTCTGCTCTCTTTAATAGTCCTTCTGCACCCAGTCTCCAACATCAGCTCTCTGCAATGATCCTTCTTCTTCCCAGGCTCCAACCTCTGCTCTCTGCAATCATTCTACATCTCAGTTTCTAAAATCAACTCTCTGTATCAGTCTTTCATCACCTCAGTCTCCAAACTCTGCTCTCTAAAACAGTCTTTCTGCACCTCTGTCTCCACCCTCTGCTCTCAGCTACAGTTCTTCTGCACCCCAAACTCCAAACTCTGCTCTCTGTAACACTCGTTCTGCACCCCAGTATCCTAACTTTTCTCTCTGCAACGATCCTACTGTACCTCAGTCTCCAACATTTGCTCTCTGTAAAAGTCCTTCTGCACCTCAGTCTCCATCCCTTGCTCTCTGTAATGGTTTTTCTGCACCCCAGTCTCCAATCTCTGCTCTCTGTAACAATCCTTCTTCACCTCTGTCTTCAACGTCTGCTCTCTGTAACAGACCTTCTGTACCGCAGTCTCCAAACTCTTCTCTCTATAACGGTACTTCTGCACCCCAATTGCCAACCTCTGCTTTCTGAAACAGTCCTTCTGCACCTGAGACTCCAAACTCTGCTCTCTGTAACAGTCCTTCAAAGCCTCAGACTGAAACCTCTGGTTTCAGCAACAATCCTTCTAAACCCCAGTTTCCAAACTGTGCTATCTGTAACAATCCTTCTTCACCCCAGTTTCAAACATCTGCTCTCTGCAACAGGCCTTCTGCACCCCAGTCTCCAACCTCTGCTCTCTGTAAGATCCTTCTGCACCCCGTTCTCCAAACTTTGCTCTCTGTAACAGTCAGTCGGCACCTCAGTCTCAAATCTCATATCTCTGAAAAGGCCCTTCTGCACCCCAGTCTCCAATCTCTACTTTCCGTATCAGTTATTCTGCACCCCTGTCTACAACCTCTGCTCTCTGTACCAGTCCTTCTGCACCTCAGTCTCCAAACTCTGCTGTCCACAACAGTCCTTCTGCACCCCAGTCTCCAACCTCTGTTCTGTGCAAATGTCCTTCTACACACCAGTCTCCAACATCTGCTCTCTGCAACAGTCCTTCTACACCCCAGCCTCCAACTTCTGCTATCTGCTACAGTCCTTCTGCACCCCAGTCTCCAACCACTGAACTCTTCAACATTTCTTCTGCATCCCAGTCTCCAAACTGTGATCTCTGTAACTATCCTACTGCACCCCGGTCTCCAAACTCTGCTCTCTGTAGCGATCCTTCTGCACCTCAGTCTCCAAACTCTGCTCTCTGCAACGATCCTTCTGCACCCCAGTCTCCAACTTCTGTTCTCTGCAACAGTCCTTCTGACCCCAGTCACCAGCCTCTGCTGTCTGTAAATTCCTTCTGCAATCCAGTTTCCTAACTCTGCTCTACGTGAAATTCCTTCTGCACCCCAGTCTCCACACTCTGCTGTTTGTAACAGTACTTCTGTACCGCAGTCTCCAATCTCTGATCACTGCAAAATTTCTTCTGCACCCCAGTCTCTAAACTGTGCTCTCTGTAACTGTCTTTCTGACCCCAGTCTCAAACCACTGCTCTCTGTAACGTTCCTTCTGCACCTCAGTCTCCAACCTCTGCTCTCTACAACGATACTTCTGCACCTCAGTTTTCAACCTCTGCTTTCTAAAAAGATCCTTCTGAACCACAGTTTCCAACATATGCACTCTGTACCAGTCCTTCTACACCTAGTCTCCAAACTCTTCTCTCTGTACCAATCCTTCTACACCTCAGTCTCCAACCTCTGCTCTCTGTAACAGGCTTACTGCACCCCAGTCTCCAACCTCTGCTCTCTGTAACAGTTCTTCTGCACCCCAATCTCGAATCTCTGCTCTCTGGAACAGTCTTTCTGTACCCAGTCTCCAACCTCTTTTCTCTGCAACGATCCTTCTGAAACACAGTCTCCAACCTCTGCTCTCTGCAACATTCCTTCTGCACCCAAGTCTCCAACCTATGCTCTCTGAAACTGTCCTGCTGCACCCCAGACTTTAACCTCTGCTCTGCAACGATCTTTCTGCACCCCAGTCTCCATCCTTTGCTCTCTGTAAGAATCCTTTTGCACCCCAGTCTCGAACCTCTTTTCTCTGTCAAAGTCCTTCTGCACCTCAGTCTCCAAGTTCTGCAATTTGTACTAGTCCTTCTGCACCCCATTCTCAAACCTCTGCACTCAGAAATAATCTTTCTGCACCTCAGTCTCCAACCTCTGCTTTCTTTAATAGTCCTTCCGCACCCCAGTATAAAAAATATGCTCTCTGCAACAATCCTTCTTCTCTCCAGGATCCAACATCTGTTTTCTGCAAGGGTCCTTATACATCCTAGTTTTTAAAATCTGCTCTCTTTAACAGTCCTTCTTCACCTTACTCTCCAAACTCTGCTCTCTGAAACAGCCCTTCTGCAACCCTCTCTCAAACCTCTTCTATCAGTAACAGTTCTTCTGCACCCCAATCTTCAAACTCTGCTCTGTGTAACACTCTTTCTGCACCCAAGTGTTCCCCATCTACTCTCTGTAAAAGTCCTTCTGCACCTCACGCTCCAACCTCTGCTCTCTGTAAGATCCTTCTGCAACCCATTCTCCAAACGCTGCTCTCTTTAGCAGTCTTCTGAAACACAGTCCCCAAACTCTGCTCTCTGTAATAGGCCTTCTGCACCCCAGTCTCCAACCTCTGCACTCTGTAACAGGTCTTCTGCACCCCAGTCTCCAAATTCTGCTCTCTGTAACAGTCTTTCTGAATTCCAGTCTCCAACCTCTTCTCCCTGCAATGATCCTTCTGCACCTCAGTCTCCAAACTCTTCTCACTGCAAGAGTCCTTCTAAACCGCAGTATCCAACCTCTGCTCTCTGCAACAATCGTTCTGCACCACAGTCTCCAAACTCTGCTCTCTGTTTCAGTCGTTCTGCACCCCAAGATCCAATATCTTCTCTCTGAAACAGTCCTTCTGCACCTCAATCTGAAAACTCGGCTCTCTGCAAAAATCCTTCTGCAACCGAGATTCCAAACTTTGCTATATGTAACAGTCCTTCTGAACGTCAGTCTACAAAATGCTCTCTGTAAGATCCTTCTGCACCCCAGTCTGGAAATTGTGCTATCTTTAACAGTCCTTCTGCACCCCAGTATCCAAACTCTGATCTCTGTAACAGGCGTTCTGCACCCAGTCTCCAAACTCTGCTCTCTATAACGGTCCTTCTGCACCCCAATTGCCAACCTCTGCTTTCTGTAACAGTCCTTCTGCACCTCAGATTTCAACCTCTGTTCTCTGTAACAGTCCTTCAAAGTCCCAGTCTTAAACTTCTGCTGTCTGCAACAATCCTTCAGCACCCTAGTCTCCAAACTGTGCTATCTGTAACAATCCTTCTGAACTCCAGTCTCCAACCTCTGCTCTGTGTAACATGCCTTCTGCTCCCCAGTATTTAACCTCTTCTCTCTGCAATGATTCTTCTGCACTCAGTCTTAAAACTCTGCTCTCTGCAACAGTCCTTCTAAACCGCAGTCTCCAACCTCTGCTCTCTACAATGATCCTTCTGCATCTCAGTTTCCAACAACTGCTCTCTAAAACAGTCCTTCTGCACCCCAGTCTACAACCTCTGCTCTCTGCAACAGTTCTGCTGCACCCCATTCTCCAACCTCTTCTCTCTGCAATGATCCTTCTGCACCCCAGTCTCCATTTTCTGCTCTCTGTAAGAATTCTTTTGCACCCCAGTCTCCAACCTCTTCTCTCTGTAAATGTCATTCTGCACCTCAGTCTCCAAGTTCTCCAATCTGTAACAGTCCTTCTGAACCCCAGTCTCAAAACTCTGCACTCATAAATGATCTTTCTGCAACTCAGTCTCCAAACACTGCTCTCTTTAATAGTCCTTCTGCATCCCAGTCTCCAACATCTACTCTCCGCAATGATCCTTCTTCTCCCCAGGCTCCAACATCTGCTCTCTGCAACAGTCCTTCTACTTCCGAGTTTCCAAAATCTGCTCTCTGTAACAGTCCTTCTGCACCTCAGTCTCCAAACTCTGCTCCCTGTAACGGTCCTTCTGAACCTCAGTCTCCAACCTCTCCTTTGTGTATCAGTTTTTCTGCACCCCAGTCTCCAGCCTCTGCTCTCTGTATCAGTCCTTTTGCACCTCAGTCTCCAACCTCTGTTCTCTGCAGCAGTCTTTTTACACCCCAGGAACCAAACTCTGCTCTGTGTAACGATCCTTCTGCACCATAGTTTCCAACCTCTGCTCTGTGCAACGATCCTTCTGCACCCCAGTATCCAATCTCTGCTCTCTGTATCAGTCCTTCTGCACCACAGTCTCCAAACTCTGCTCTCTGCATCATTCCTTATGCACCCAAGTCTCCAAACTCTGCTCTCTGCAACATTTCTTCTGCACCCCAGTCTCCAACCTGACCTCTCTGTAACTGTCCTTCTGCAACTCAGTCTCCAACCTCTGCTCTCTGTAACAGTCCTTCTGCACCCCAGTCTCCAACATCTGCTCTCTGCAACGATGCTTCTCCTACCCAGCCTTTAAAGTCTGCTCACTGCAAAAGTCCTTTTGTATCACAGTCTCCAACCTCTTATCTTTGTAACGGTAAATCTGTACCCCAATTTCAAACCTCTGCTTTCTATTAAAGTCTTTTTGCACCTCAGACTCCAACCTCTCCTCTCTGTAACAGTCCTTCTAAGCCTCAATCTGAAACCTCTGCTCTCTACATCGGTCCCTCTACACACCAGTCTCCAAAATGTGCTATCTGTAACAATTCTTCTGCACCCAAGTCTCCAACATCTGCTCTCTGTAACAGGTCTTCTGCAACCCAGTCTCCAAACTCTGCTCTCTGTAATACTCCTTCTGCACCTCAGTCTCCAACCTCATCACTCTGCAAAGGACCTTCTGCTCCCCAGTCTCCAACCTCTGCTCTCTGCAAGGATCATTCTGCATCCCAGTCTCCAATGTCTGCTCTCTGCAACAGTCCTTCTACACCCCAGTCTCCAACCTCTGCTCTCTGCTACAGTCTTTCTGCATCCCAGTCTCCAACCTCTGCTCTCTGCAACATTTCTTCTGCACCCCAGTCTCCAA
>NW_027523716.1:0-42247 GCF_052094955.1 Ictidomys tridecemlineatus | reverse complement strand
GATTCACGTTCTATCTCTATGGTTTGCTTGCTGTTCATGTAGCCCTAAGCAGAGACTGGCGAAAATCACTTTCATGGAAACGGGTTGCCAAGCTTCCAAAAAATTACAAGTTGCATGAAATCTGAGCCAACATTTTTTCACCCAAACTTGATGATTCTTTCAGGTAATGATCAGTACACCAAAACCACTTGGATCACCAAATTTCGTTCTTCTAGGTTAAACAGTTCGTTTGCAGTAACCGTTTTCATTTTTAGGTTTCACTCTGTTTTCTCCAATAGAGATACATGTATTTGGAACTCTAAATCAAACACGGTTTGTGCTAGCTCTTTGAAACTTGACACAATAAAGCAGTTTCAAGTTCTATCTCTATGATTTGTTTGCTGTGGTTGTAGCCCTAAGAAGAGAGTGGCGAAAATCACTTTCATGAAAAGGGTTTGCCAAGCTTCCAAAAAACTACCAGTTTCCTGAAATCTCAGCCAACATTTTTTCACCCAATCTTGATGATTCTTTCAGGTAATGATCAGTACACCAAAACCACTTGGCTCACCAAATTTCGTTCTTCTAGGTTAAACCGTTCTTTTGTAGTAACCTTTTTCATTTTTAGTTTTCACTCTGTTTTCTCCTATAGGGATACATGTATTTGGAACTCTAAATCAAACAAGGTTTGTGCTAGCACTTTGAAACTTGACACAATAAAGCAGTTTCACGTTCTAACTCTATGGTTTGTTTGCTGTTGATGTAGCCCTAAGCAGAGACTGGTTAAAATCACTTTCATGGAAAGGGGTTGCCAAGCTTCCAAAAAACTATGAGTTGCCTGAAATCTCAGCCAACATTTTTTCACCCAATGTTGATGATTCTTTCAGGTAATGATCAGTACACCAAAACCACTTGGCTCACCAAATTTCGTTCTTGTAGGTTAAACCGTTCGTTTGCAGTAACCGTTTTCATTTTTAGGTTTCACTCTGTTTTCTCCTATAGGGATACATGTATTTGGAACTCTAAATCAAACACGGTTTGTGCTAGCTCTTTGAAACTTGACACAATAAAGTAGTTTCAAGTTCTATCTCTATGGTTTGTTTGCTGTTGATGTAGCCCTAAGCAGAGAGTGGCGAAAATCACTTTCATTGAAAGGGGTTGCCAAGCTTCCAAAAAACTACGAGTTGCCTGAAATCTCAACCAACACTTTTTCACCCAATCTTGATGACTCTTTCAGATAATGATCAGTACACCAAAACCACTTGGCTCACCAAATTTCGTTCTTCTAGGTTAAACCGTTCGTTTGCATTAACTGTTTCATTTTTAGGTTTTACTCTCTTTTCTCCTATAGGGATACATGTATTTGGAACTCTAAATCAAACACGGTTTGTGCTAGCTCTTTGAAACTTGACACAATAAAGTAGTTTCAAGTTCTATCTCTATGGTTTGTTTGCTGTTGATGTAGCCCTAAGCAGAGAGTGGCGAAAATCACTTTCATGGAAAGGGGTTGCCAAGCTTCCAAAAAATTACAAGTTGCATGAAATCTGAGCCAACATTTTTTCACCCAAACTTGATGATTCTTTCAGGTAATGATCAGTACACCAAAACCACTTGGATCACCAAATTTCGTTCTTCTAGGTTAAACCGTTCGTTTGCAGTAACCGTTTTCATTTTTAGGTTTCACTCTGTTTTCTCCAATAGAGATACATGTATTTGGAACTCTAAATCAAACACGGTTTGTGCTAGCTCTTTGAAACTTGACACAATAAAGCAGTTTCAAGTTCTATCTCTATGATTTGTTTGCTGTGGTTGTAGCCCTAAGAAGAGAGTGGCGAAAATCACTTTCATGAAAAGGGTTTGCCAAGCTTCCAAAAAACTACCAGTTGCCTGAAATCTCAGCCAACATTTTTTCACCCAATCTTGATGATTCTTTCAGGTAATGATCAGTACACCAAAACCACTTGGCTCACCAAATTTCGTTCTTCTAGGTTAAACCGTTCTTTTGTAGTAACCTTTTTCATTTTTAGTTTTCACTATGTTTTCTCCTATAGGGATACATGTATTTGGAACTCTAAATCAAACACGGTTTGTGCTAGCACTTTGAAACTTGACACAATAAAGCAGTTTCAAGGTCTAACTCTATGGTTTGTTTGCTGTTGATGTAGCCCTAAGCAGAGACTGGTTAAAATCACTTTCATGGAAAGGGGTTGCCAAGCTTCCAAAAAACTATGAGTTGCCTGAAATCTCAGCCAACATTTTTTCACCCAATGTTGATGATTCTTTCAGGTAATGATCAGTACACCAAAACCACTTGGCTCACCAAATTTCGTTCTTGTAGGTTAAACCGTTCGTTTGCAGTAACCGTTTTCATTTTTAGGTTTCACTCTGTTTTCTCCTATAGGGATACATGTATTTGGAACTCTAAATCAAACACGGTTTGTGCTAGCTCTTTGAAACTTGACACAATAAAGTAGTTTCAAGTTCTATCTCTATGATTTGTTTGCTGTGGTTGTAGCCCTAAGAAGAGAGTGGCGAAAATCACTTTCATGAAAAGGGTTTGCCAAGCTTCCAAAAAACTACCAGTTTCTTGAAATCTCAGCCAACATTTTTTCACCCAATCTTGATGATTCTTTCAGGTAATGATCAGTACACCAAAACCACTTGGCTCACCAAATTTCGTTCTTCTAGGTTAAACCGTTCTTTTGTAGTAACCTTTTTCATTTTTAGTTTTCACTCTGTTTTCTCCTATAGGGATACATGTATTTGGAACTCTAAATCAAACACGGTTTGTGCTAGCACTTTGAAACTTGACACAATAAAGCAGTTTCACGTTCTAACTCTATGGTTTGTTTGCTGTTGATGTAGCCCTAAGGAGAGACTGGTTAAAATCACTTTCATGGAAAGGGGTTGCCAAGCTTCCAAAAAACTATGAGTTGCCTGAAATCTCAGCCAACATTTTTTCACCCAATCTTGATGATTCTTTCAGGTAATGATCAGTACACCAAAACCACTTGGCTCACCAAATTTCGTTCTTCTAGGTTAAACCGTTCGTTTGCATTAACTGTTTCATTTTTAGGTTTTACTCTCTTTTCTCCTATAGGGATACATGTATTTGGAACTCTAAATCAAACACGGTTTGTGCTAGCTCTTTGAAACTTGACACAATAAAGTAGTTTCAAGTTCTATCTCTATGGTTTGTTTGCTGTTGATGTAGCCCTAAGCAGAGAGTGGCGAAAATCACTTTCATGGAAAGGGGTTGCCAAGCTTCCAAAAAATTACAAGTTGCATGAAATCTGAGCCAACATTTTTTCACCCAAACTTGATGATTCTTTCAGGTAATGATCAGTACACCAAAACCACTTGGATCACCAAATTTCGTTCTTGTAGGTGAAACCGTTCGTTTGCAGTAACCGTTTTCATTTTTAGGTTTCACTCTGTTTTCTCCAATAGAGATACATGTATTTGGAACTCTAAATCAAACACGGTTTGTGCTAGCTCTTTGAAACTTGACACAATAAAGCAGTTTCAAGTTCTAACTCTATGATTTGTTTGCTGTGGTTGTAGCCCTAAGAAGAGAGTGGCGAAAATCACTTTCATGAAAAGGGTTTGCCAAGCTTCCAAAAAACTACCAGTTTCCTGAAATCTCAGCCAACATTTTTTCACCCAATCTTGATGATTCTTTCAGGTAATGATCAGTACACCAAAACCACTTGGCTCACCAAATTTCGTTCTTCTAGGTTAAACCGTTCTTTTGTAGTAACCTTTTTCATTTTTAGTTTTCACTATGTTTTCTCCTATAGGGATACATGTATTTGGAACTCTAAATCAAACACGGTTTGTGCTAGCACTTTGAAACTTGACACAATAAAGCAGTTTCAAGTTCTAACTCTATGGTTTGTTTGCTGTTGATGTAGCCCTAAGCAGAGACTGGTTAAAATCACTTTCATGGAAAGGGGTTGCCAAGCTTCGAAAAAACTATGAGTTGCCTGAAATCTCAGCCAACATTTTTTCACCCAATGTTGATGATTCTTTCAGGTAATGATCAGTACACCAAAACCACTTGGCTCACCAAATTTCGTTCTTGTAGGTTAAACCGTTCGTTTGCAGTAACCGTTTTCATTTTTAGGTTTCACTCTGTTTTCTCCTATAGGGATACATGTATTTGGAACTCTAAATCAAACACGGTTTGTGCTAGCTCTTTGAAACTTGACACAATAAAGTAGTTTCAAGTTCTATCTCTATGGTTTGTTTGCTGTTGATGTAGCCCTAAGCAGAGAGTGGCGAAAATCACTTTCATTGAAAGGGGTTGCCAAGCTTCCAAAAAACTACGAGTTGCCTGAAATCTCAACCAACACTTTTTCACCCAATCTTGATGACTCTTTCAGGTAATGATCAGTACACCAAAACCACTTGGCTCACCAAATTTCGTTCTTCTAGGTTAAACCGTTCGTTTGCATTAACTGTTTCATTTTTAGGTTTTACTCTCTTTTCTCCTATAGGGATACATGTATTTGGAACTCTAAATCAAACACGGTTTGTGCTAGCTCTTTGAAACTTGACACAATAAAGTAGATTCAAGTTCTATCTCTATGGTTTGTTTGCTGTTGATGTAGCCCTAAGCAGAGAGTGGCGAAAATCAATTTCATGGAAAGGGGTTGCCAAGCTTCCAAAAAACTACGAGTTGCCTGAAATCTCAACCAACACTTTTCACCCAATCTTGATGACTCTTTCAGGTAATGATCAGTACACCAAAACCACTTGGCTCACCAAATTTCGTTCTTCTAGGTTAAACCGTTCGTTTGCAGTAACTGTTTTCATTTTTAGGTTTTACTCTCTTTTCTCCTATAGGGATACATGTATTTAAAACTTTAAATCAAACACGGTTTGTACTAGCTCTTTGAAACTTGACACAATAAAGCAGTTTCAAGTTCTATCTCTATGGTTTGCTTGCTGTTCATGTAGCCCTAAGCAGAGACTGGCGAAAATCACTTTCATGGAAACGGGTTGCCAAGCTTCCAAAAAATTACCAGTTGCCTGAATCTCAGCCAACATTTTTTCACCCAAACTTGATGATTCTTTCAGGTAATGATCAGTACACCAAATCCACTTGGATCACCAAATTTCGTTCTTCTAGGTTAAACCGTTCGTTTGCAGTAACCGTTTTCATTTTTAGGTTTCACTCTGTTTTCTCCTATAGAGATACATGTATTTGGAACTCTAAATCAAACACGGTTTGTGCTAGCTCTTTGAAACTTGACACAATAAAGCAGTTTCAAGTTCTATCTCTATGGTTTGTTTGCTGTTGTTGTAGCCCTAAGAAGAGAGTGGCGAAAATCACTTTCATGAAAAGGGGTTGCCAAGCTTCCAAAAAACTACCAGTTGCCTGAAATCTCAGCCAACATTTTTTCACCCAATCTTGATGATTCTTTCAGGTAATGATCAGTACACCAAAACCACTTGGCTCACCAAATTTCGTTCTTCTAGGTTAAACCGTTCTTTTGTAGTAACCGTTTTCATTTTTAGCTTTCACTCTGTTTTCTCCTATAGGGATACATGTATTTGGAACTCTAAATCAAACACGGTTTGGGCTAGCACTTTGAAACTTGACACAATAAAGCAGTTTCAAGTTCTATCTCTATGGTTTGTTTACTGTTGATGTAGCCCTAAGCAGAGACTGGTGAAAATCACTTTCATGTAAAGGGGTTGCCAAGCTTCCAAAAAACTATGAGTTGCCTGAAATTTCAGCCAACATTTTTTCACCCAATCTTGATGATTCTTTCAGGTAATGATCAGTACACCAAAACCACTTGGCTCACCAAATTTCGTTCTTCTAGGTTAAACCGTTCGTTTGCAGTAACCGTTTTCATTTTTAGGTTTCACTCTGTTTTCTCTTATAGGGATACATGTATTTGGAACTCTAAATCAAACACGGTTTGTGCTAGCTCTTTGAAACTTGACACAATAAAGCAGTTTCAAGTTCTATCTCTATGGTTTGTTTGCTGTTGATGTAGCCCTAAGCAGAGACTGGCGAAAATCACTTTCATGGAAAGGGGTTGCCAAGCTTCCAAAAAACTACAGGTTGCCTGAAATCCCAGCCAACATTTTTTCACCCAATCTTGATGATTCATTCAGTTAATGATCAGTACACAAAAACCACTTGGCTCACCAAATTTCTTTCTTTTAGGTTAAACCGTTCGTTTGCAGTAACCGTTTTCATTTTTAGGTTTCACTCTGTTTTCTCCTATAGGATACATATATTTGGACCTCTAAATCAAACACGGTTTGTGCTAGCTCTTTGAAAATTGACACAATAAAGCAGTTTCAAGTTCTATCTCTATGGTTTGTTTGCTGTTGATGTAGCCCTAACCAGAGAGTGGCGAAAATCACTTTCATGGAAAGGGGTTGCCAAGCTTCCAAAAACTACGAGTTGCCTGAAATCTCAGCCAACATTTTTTCACCCAATCTTGATGATTCTTTCAGGTAATGATCAGTACACCAAAACCACTTGACTCACCAAATTTCGTTATTCTAGGTTAAAACCATTCGTTTGCAGTAACCGTTTTCATTTTAAGTTTCACTCGATTTTCTACTATAGGGATATATGTATTTGGAACTCTAAATCACACACGATTTGTGCTAGCTTTTTGAAACTCGACACAATAAAGCAGTTTCAAGTTCTATATCTATGGTTTGTTTGCTGTTGATGTAGCCCTAAGAAGAGACTGGCGAAAATCACTTTCATGGAAAGTTGTTGCCAAGCTTCCAAAAAACTACGAGTTTCCTGAAATCTCAGCCAACATTTTTTCACCCAATCTTGATGATTCTTTCAGGTAATGATCAGTACACCAAAACCACTTGGCTCACCAAATTTCGTTCTTCTAGGTTAAACCGTTCTTTTGTAGTAACCGTTTTCATTTTTAGGTTTCACTCTGTTTTCTCCTATAGGGATACATGTATTTGGAACTCTAAATCAAACACGGTTTGTGCTAGCTCTTTGAAACTTGACACAATAAAGCAGTTTCAAGTTCTATCTCTATGGTTTGTTTGCTTTTGTTGTAGACCTAAGCAGAGAGTGGCGAAAATCACTTTCATGAAAAGGGGTTGCCAACCTTCCAAAAAACTACGAGTTGCCTGAAATCTCAGCCAACATTTTTTCACCCAATCTTGATGATTCTTTCAGGTAATGATCAGTACACCAAAACCACTTGGCTCACCAAATTTCGTTCTTCTAGGTTAAACCGTTCTTTTGTAGTAACCGTTTTCATTTTTAGTTTTCACTCTGTTTTCTCCTATAGGGATACATGTATTTGGAACTCTAAATCAAACACGGTTTGTGCTAGCTCTTTGATACTTGACACAATAAAGCAGTTTCAAGTTCGATCTCTATGGTTTGTTTGCTGTTGATGTAGCCCTAAGCAGAGAGTGGCGAAAATCACTTTCATGGAAAGGGGTTGGCAAGCTTCCAAAAAATTACAAGTTGCCTGAAATCTCAGCCAACATTTTTTCACCCAATCTTGATGATACTTTCCGATAATGATCAGTACACCAAAACCACTTGGCTCACCAAATTTCGTTCTTCTAGGTTAAACCGTTCGTTTGCAGTAACTGTTTCATTTTTAGGTTTTACTCTCTTTTCTCCTGTAGGGATACATGTATTTGGAACTCTAAATCAAACACGGTTTGTGCTTGCTCTTTGAAACTTGACACAATAAAGCAGATTCACGTTCTATCTCTATGGTTTGCTTGCTGTTCATGTAGCCCTAAGCAGAGACTGGCGAAAATCACTTTCATGGAAACGGGTTGCCAAGCTTCCAAAAAATTACAAGTTGCATGAAATCTGAGCCAACATTTTTTCACCCAAACTTGATGATTCTTTCAGGTAATGATCAGTACACCAAAACCACTTGGATCACCAAATTTCGTTCTTCTAGGTTAAACAGTTCGTTTGCAGTAACCGTTTTCATTTTTAGGTTTCACTCTGTTTTCTCCAATAGAGATACATGTATTTGGAACTCTAAATCAAACACGGTTTGTGCTAGCTCTTTGAAACTTGACACAATAAAGCAGTTTCAAGTTCTATCTCTATGATTTGTTTGCTGTGGTTGTAGCCCTAAGAAGAGAGTGGCGAAAATCACTTTCATGAAAAGGGTTTGCCAAGCTTCCAAAAAACTACCAGTTTCCTGAAATCTCAGCCAACATTTTTTCACCCAATCTTGATGATTCTTTCAGGTAATGATCAGTACACCAAAACCACTTGGCTCACCAAATTTCGTTCTTCTAGGTTAAACCGTTCTTTTGTAGTAACCTTTTTCATTTTTAGTTTTCACTCTGTTTTCTCCTATAGGGATACATGTATTTGGAACTCTAAATCAAACAAGGTTTGTGCTAGCACTTTGAAACTTGACACAATAAAGCAGTTTCACGTTCTAACTCTATGGTTTGTTTGCTGTTGATGTAGCCCTAAGCAGAGACTGGTTAAAATCACTTTCATGGAAAGGGGTTGCCAAGCTTCCAAAAAACTATGAGTTGCCTGAAATCTCAGCCAACATTTTTTCACCCAATGTTGATGATTCTTTCAGGTAATGATCAGTACACCAAAACCACTTGGCTCACCAAATTTCGTTCTTGTAGGTTAAACCGTTCGTTTGCAGTAACCGTTTTCATTTTTAGGTTTCACTCTGTTTTCTCCTATAGGGATACATGTATTTGGAACTCTAAATCAAACACGGTTTGTGCTAGCTCTTTGAAACTTGACACAATAAAGTAGTTTCAAGTTCTATCTCTATGGTTTGTTTGCTGTTGATGTAGCCCTAAGCAGAGAGTGGCGAAAATCACTTTCATTGAAAGGGGTTGCCAAGCTTCCAAAAAACTACGAGTTGCCTGAAATCTCAACCAACACTTTTTCACCCAATCTTGATGACTCTTTCAGATAATGATCAGTACACCAAAACCACTTGGCTCACCAAATTTCGTTCTTCTAGGTTAAACCGTTCGTTTGCATTAACTGTTTCATTTTTAGGTTTTACTCTCTTTTCTCCTATAGGGATACATGTATTTGGAACTCTAAATCAAACACGGTTTGTGCTAGCTCTTTGAAACTTGACACAATAAAGTAGTTTCAAGTTCTATCTCTATGGTTTGTTTGCTGTTGATGTAGCCCTAAGCAGAGAGTGGCGAAAATCACTTTCATGGAAAGGGGTTGCCAAGCTTCCAAAAAATTACAAGTTGCATGAAATCTGAGCCAACATTTTTTCACCCAAACTTGATGATTCTTTCAGGTAATGATCAGTACACCAAAACCACTTGGATCACCAAATTTCGTTCTTCTAGGTTAAACCGTTCGTTTGCAGTAACCGTTTTCATTTTTAGGTTTCACTCTGTTTTCTCCAATAGAGATACATGTATTTGGAACTCTAAATCAAACACGGTTTGTGCTAGCTCTTTGAAACTTGACACAATAAAGCAGTTTCAAGTTCTATCTCTATGATTTGTTTGCTGTGGTTGTAGCCCTAAGAAGAGAGTGGCGAAAATCACTTTCATGAAAAGGGTTTGCCAAGCTTCCAAAAAACTACCAGTTGCCTGAAATCTCAGCCAACATTTTTTCACCCAATCTTGATGATTCTTTCAGGTAATGATCAGTACACCAAAACCACTTGGCTCACCAAATTTCGTTCTTCTAGGTTAAACCGTTCTTTTGTAGTAACCTTTTTCATTTTTAGTTTTCACTATGTTTTCTCCTATAGGGATACATGTATTTGGAACTCTAAATCAAACACGGTTTGTGCTAGCACTTTGAAACTTGACACAATAAAGCAGTTTCAAGGTCTAACTCTATGGTTTGTTTGCTGTTGATGTAGCCCTAAGCAGAGACTGGTTAAAATCACTTTCATGGAAAGGGGTTGCCAAGCTTCCAAAAAACTATGAGTTGCCTGAAATCTCAGCCAACATTTTTTCACCCAATGTTGATGATTCTTTCAGGTAATGATCAGTACACCAAAACCACTTGGCTCACCAAATTTCGTTCTTGTAGGTTAAACCGTTCGTTTGCAGTAACCGTTTTCATTTTTAGGTTTCACTCTGTTTTCTCCTATAGGGATACATGTATTTGGAACTCTAAATCAAACACGGTTTGTGCTAGCTCTTTGAAACTTGACACAATAAAGTAGTTTCAAGTTCTCTCTCTATGATTTGTTTGCTGTGGTTGTAGCCCTAAGAAGAGAGTGGCGAAAATCACTTTCATGAAAAGGGTTTGCCAAGCTTCCAAAAAACTACCAGTTTCCTGAAATCTCAGCCAACATTTTTTCACCCAATCTTGATGATTCTTTCAGGTAATGATCAGTACACCAAAACCACTTGGCTCACCAAATTTCGTTCTTCTAGGTTAAACCGTTCTTTTGTAGTAACCTTTTTCATTTTTAGTTTTCACTCTGTTTTCTCCTATAGGGATACATGTATTTGGAACTCTAAATCAAACACGGTTTGTGCTAGCACTTTGAAACTTGACACAATAAAGCAGTTTCACGTTCTAACTCTATGGTTTGTTTGCTGTTGATGTAGCCCTAAGGAGAGACTGGTTAAAATCACTTTCATGGAAAGGGGTTGCCAAGCTTCCAAAAAACTATGAGTTGCCTGAAATCTCAGCCAACATTTTTTCACCCAATCTTGATGATTCTTTCAGGTAATGATCAGTACACCAAAACCACTTGGCTCACCAAATTTCGTTCTTCTAGGTTAAACCGTTCGTTTGCATTAACTGTTTCATTTTTAGGTTTTACTCTCTTTTCTCCTATAGGGATACATGTATTTGGAACTCTAAATCAAACACGGTTTGTGCTAGCTCTTTGAAACTTGACACAATAAAGTAGTTTCAAGTTCTATCTCTATGGTTTGTTTGCTGTTGATGTAGCCCTAAGCAGAGAGTGGCGAAAATCACTTTCATGGAAAGGGGTTGCCAAGCTTCCAAAAAATTACAAGTTGCATGAAATCTGAGCCAACATTTTTTCACCCAAACTTGATGATTCTTTCAGGTAATGATCAGTACACCAAAACCACTTGGATCACCAAATTTCGTTCTTGTAGGTTAAACCGTTCGTTTGCAGTAACCGTTTTCATTTTTAGGTTTCACTCTGTTTTCTCCAATAGAGATACATGTATTTGGAACTCTAAATCAAACACGGTTTGTGCTAGCTCGTTGAAACTTGACACAATAAAGCAGTTTCAAGTTCTATCTCTATGATTTGTTTGCTGTGGTTGTAGCCCTAAGAAGAGAGTGGCGAAAATCACTTTCATGAAAAGGGTTTGCCAAGCTTCCAAAAAACTACCAGTTTCCTGAAATCTCAGCCAACATTTTTTCACCCAATCTTGATGATTCTTTCAGGTAATGATCAGTACACCAAAACCACTTGGCTCACCAAATTTCGTTCTTCTAGGTTAAACCGTTCTTTTGTAGTAACCTTTTTCATTTTTAGTTTTCACTATGTTTTCTCCTATAGGGATACATGTATTTGGAACTCTAAATCAAACACGGTTTGTGCTAGCACTTTGAAACTTGACACAATAAAGCAGTTTCAAGTTCTAACTCTATGGTTTGTTTGCTGTTGATGTAGCCCTAAGCAGAGACTGGTTAAAATCACTTTCATGGAAAGGGGTTGCCAAGCTTCGAAAAAACTATGAGTTGCCTGAAATCTCAGCCAACATTTTTTCACCCAATGTTGATGATTCTTTCAGGTAATGATCAGTACACCAAAACCACTTGGCTCACCAAATTTCGTTCTTGTAGGTTAAACCGTTCGTTTGCAGTAACCGTTTTCATTTTTAGGTTTCACTCTGTTTTCTCCTATAGGGATACATGTATTTGGAACTCTAAATCAAACACGGTTTGTGCTAGCTCTTTGAAACTTGACACAATAAAGTAGTTTCAAGTTCTATCTCTATGGTTTGTTTGCTGTTGATGTAGCCCTAAGCAGAGAGTGGCGAAAATCACTTTCATTGAAAGGGGTTGCCAAGCTTCCAAAAAACTACGAGTTGCCTGAAATCTCAACCAACACTTTTTCACCCAATCTTGATGACTCTTTCAGGTAATGATCAGTACACCAAAACCACTTGGCTCACCAAATTTCGTTCTTCTAGGTTAAACCGTTCGTTTGCATTAACTGTTTCATTTTTAGGTTTTACTCTCTTTTCTCCTATAGGGATACATGTATTTGGAACTCTAAATCAAACACGGTTTGTGCTAGCTCTTTGAAACTTGACACAATAAAGTAGTTTCAAGTTCTATCTCTATGGTTTGTTTGCTGTTGATGTAGCCCTAAGCAGAGAGTGGCGAAAATCACTTTCATGGAAAGGGGTTGCCAAGCTTCCAAAAAACTACGAGTTGCCTGAAATCTCAACCAACACTTTTCACCCAATCTTGATGACTCTTTCAGGTAATGATCAGTACACCAAAACCACTTGGCTCA
The DNA here is from genome assembly GCF_052094955.1 of Ictidomys tridecemlineatus. Lineage (NCBI taxonomy): Eukaryota > Metazoa > Chordata > Mammalia > Rodentia > Sciuridae > Ictidomys > Ictidomys tridecemlineatus. The sequence continues at coordinate 29,813 of NW_027523716.1, read as the reverse complement.
CCAAATTTCGTTCTTCTAGGTTAAACCGTTCGTTTGCAGTAACTGTTTTCATTTTTAGGTTTTACTCTCTTTTCTCCTATAGGGATACATGTATTTAAAACTTTAAATCAAACACGGTTTGTACTAGCTCTTTGAAACTTGACACAATAAAGCAGTTTCAAGTTCTATCTCTATGGTTTGCTTGCTGTTCATGTAGCCCTAAGCAGAGACTGGCGAAAATCACTTTCATGGAAACGGGTTGCCAAGCTTCCAAAAAATTACCAGTTGCCTGAATCTCAGCCAACATTTTTTCACCCAAACTTGATGATTCTTTCAGGTAATGATCAGTACACCAAATCCACTTGGATCACCAAATTTCGTTCTTCTAGGTTAAACCGTTCGTTTGCAGTAACCGTTTTCATTTTTAGGTTTCACTCTGTTTTCTCCTATAGAGATACATGTATTTGGAACTCTAAATCAAACACGGTTTGTGCTAGCTCTTTGAAACTTGACACAATAAAGCAGTTTCAAGTTCTATCTCTATGGTTTGTTTGCTGTTGTTGTAGCCCTAAGAAGAGAGTGGCGAAAATCACTTTCATGAAAAGGGGTTGCCAAGCTTCCAAAAAACTACCAGTTGCCTGAAATCTCAGCCAACATTTTTTCACCCAATCTTGATGATTCTTTCAGGTAATGATCAGTACACCAAAACCACTTGGCTCACCAAATTTCGTTCTTCTAGGTTAAACCGTTCTTTTGTAGTAACCGTTTTCATTTTTAGCTTTCACTCTGTTTTCTCCTATAGGGATACATGTATTTGGAACTCTAAATCAAACACGGTTTGGGCTAGCACTTTGAAACTTGACACAATAAAGCAGTTTCAAGTTCTATCTCTATGGTTTGTTTACTGTTGATGTAGCCCTAAGCAGAGACTGGTGAAAATCACTTTCATGTAAAGGGGTTGCCAAGCTTCCAAAAAACTATGAGTTGCCTGAAATTTCAGCCAACATTTTTTCACCCAATCTTGATGATTCTTTCAGGTAATGATCAGTACACCAAAACCACTTGGCTCACCAAATTTCGTTCTTCGAGGTTAAACCGTTCGTTTGCAGTAACCGTTTTCATTTTTAGGTTTCACTCTGTTTTCTCTTATAGGGATACATGTATTTGGAACTCTAAATCAAACACGGTTTGTGCTAGCTCTTTGAAACTTGACACAATAAAGCAGTTTCAAGTTCTATCTCTATGGTTTGTTTGCTGTTGATGTAGCCCTAAGCAGAGACTGGCGAAAATCACTTTCATGGAAAGGGGTTGCCAAGCTTCCAAAAAACTACAGGTTGCCTGAAATCCCAGCCAACATTTTTTCACCCAATCTTGATGATTCTTTCAGTTAATGATCAGTACACAAAAACCACTTGGCTCACCAAATTTCTTTCTTTTAGGTTAAACCGTTCGTTTGCAGTAACCGTTTTCATTTTTAGGATTCACTCTGTTTTCTCCAATAGGGATACATGTATTTGAAACTCTAAATCAAACAAGGTTTGTACTAGCTCTTTGAAACTTGACACAATAAAGCAGTTTCAAGTTCTATCTCTATGGTATGTTTGCTATTGATGTAGCCCTAAGCAGAGACTGGCGAAAATCACTTTCATGAAAAGGGGTTGCCAAGTTTCCAAAAAACTACGAGTTGCCTGAAATCTCAGACAACATTTTTTCACCCAATCTTGATGATTCTTTCAGGTAATGATCAGTACACCAAAACCACTTGGCTCACCAAATTTCGTTCTTCTAGGTTAAAACGTTCGTTTGCAGTAACCGTTTTCATTTTTAGGTTTCACTCTTTTTTCTCCTATAGAGATACATGTATTAGGAACTCTAAATCAAACACGGTTTGTGCTAGCTCTTTGATACTTGACACAATGAAGCAGTTTCAAGTTCTATCTCTATGGTTTGTTTGCTGTTGATGTAGCCCTAAGCAGAGACTGGCGAAAATCACTTTCATGGAAAGGGGTTGCCAAGCTTCCAAAAAACTACGAGTTGCCTGAAATCTCAGCCAACATTTTTTCACCCAATCTTGATGATTCTTTCAGATAATGATCAGTACACCAAAAACACTTGGCTCACCAAATTTCGTTCTTCTAGGTTAAACCGTTCGTTTGCAGTAACCGTTTTCATTTTTAGGTTTCACTCTGTTTTCTCCTATAGGGATACATGTATTTGGAACTCTAAATCAAACACGGTTTGTGCTAGCTCTTTGAAACTTGACACAATAAAGCAGTTTCAAGTTCTATCTCTATGGTTTGTTTGCTGTTGATGTAGCCCAAAGCAGAGACTGGCGAAAATCACTTTCATGGAAACGGGTTGCGAAGCTTCCAAAAAATTACAAGTTGTCTGAAATCTCAGCCAACATTTTTTCACCCAAACTTGATGATTCTTTCAGGTAATGATCAGTACACCAAAACCACTTGGCTCACCAAATTTCGTTCTTCTAGGTTAAACTGTTCGTTTGCAGTAACCGTTTTCATTTTTAGGTTTCACTCTGTTTTCTCCTATAGAAATACATGTATTTGGAACTCTAAATCAAACACGGTTTGTGCTAGCTCTTTGATACTTGACACAATGAAGCAGTTTCAAGTTCTATCTCTATGGTTTGTTTGCTGTTGATGTAGCCCTAAGCAGAGAGTGGCGAAAATCACTTTCATGGAAAGGGGTTGCCAAGCTTCCAAAAAACTATGAGTTGCCTGAAATCTCAGACAACATTTTTTCACCCAATCTTGATGATTCTTTCAGGTAATGATCAGTACACCAAAACCACTTGGCTCACCAAATTTCGTTCTTCTAGGTTAAAACGTTCGTTTGCAGTAACCGTTTTCATTTTTAGGTTTCACTCTGTTTTCTCCTATAGGGATACATGTATTAGGAACTCTAAATCAAACACGGTTTGTGCTAGCTCTTTGATACTTGACACAATGAAGCAGTTTCAAGTTCTATCTCTATGGTTTGTTTGCTGTTGATGTAGCCCTAAGCAGAGACTGGCGAAAATCACTTTCATGGAAAGGGGTTGCCAAGCTTCCAAAAAACTACGAGTTGCCTGAAATCTCAGCCAACATTTTTTCACCCAATCTTGATGATTCTTTCAGATAATGATCAGTACACCAAAAACACTTGGCTCACCAAATTTCGTTCTTCTAGGTTAAACCGTTCGTTTGCAGTAACCGTTTTCATTTTTAGGTTTCACTGTGTTTTCTCCTATAGGGATACATGTATTTGGAACTCTAAATCAAACACGGTTTGTGCTAGCTCTTTGAAACTTGACACAATAAAGCAGTTTCAAGTTCTATCTCTATGGTTTGTTTGCTGTTGATGTAGCCCAAAGCAGAGACTGGCGAAAATCACTTTCATGGAAACGGGTTGCCAAGCTTCCAAAAAATTACAAGTTGTCTGAAATCTCAGCCAACATTTTTTCACCCAAACTTGATGATTCTTTCAGGTAATGATCAGTACACCAAAACCACTTGGCTCACCAAATTTCGTTCTTCTAGGTTAAACTGTTCGTTTGCAGTAACCGTTTTCATTTTTAGGTTTCACTCTGTTTTCTCCTATAGAAATACATGTATTTGGAACTCTAAATCAAACACGGTTTGTGCTAGCTCTTTGATACTTGACACAATGAAGCAGTTTCAAGTTCTATCTCTATGGTTTGCTGTTGATGTAGCCCTAAGCAGAGACTGGCGAAAATCACTTTCATGGAAAGGGGTTGCCAAGCTTCCAAAAAACTATGAGTTGCCTGAAATCTCAGACAACATTTTTTCACCCAATCTTGATGATTCTTTCAGGTAATGATCAGTACACCAAAACCACTTGGCTCACCAAATTTCGTTCTTCTAGGTTAAAACGTTCGTTTGCAGTAACCGTTTTAATTTTTAGGTTTCACTCTGTTTTCTCCTATAGGGATACATGTATTAGGAACTCTAAATCAAACACGGTTTGTGCTAGCTCTTTGATACTTGACACAATAAAGCAGTTTCAAGTTCTATCTCTATGGTTTGTTTGCTGTTGATGTAGCCCTAAGCAGAGACTGGCGAAAATCACTTTCATGGAAAGGGGTTGCCAAGCTTCCAAAAAACTACGAGTTGCCTGAAATCTCAGCCAACATTTTTTCACCCAATCTTGATGATTCTTTCAGATAATGATCAGTACACCAAAAACACTTGGCTCACCAAATTTCGTTCTTCTAGGTTAAACCGTTTGTTTGCAGTAACCGTTTTCATTTTTAGGTTTCACTCTGTTTTCTCCTATAGGGATACATGTATTTGGAACTCTAAATCAAACACGGTTTGTGCTAGCTCTTTGAAACTTGACACAATAAAGCAGTTTCAAGTTCTATCTCTATGTTTTGTTTGCTGTTGATGTAGCCCAAAGCAGAGACTGGCGAAAATCACTTTCATGGAAACGGGTTGCCAAGCTTCCAAAAAACTAAGAGTTGCCTGAAATCTCAGCCAACATTTTTTCACCCAAACTTGATGATTCTTTCAGGTAATGATCAGTACACCAAAACCACTTGGCTCAACAAATTTCGTTCTTCTAGGTTAAACTGTTCGTTTGCAGTAACCGTTTTCATTTTTAGGTTTCACTCTGTTTTCTCCTATAGGGATACATGTATTTGGAACTCTAAATCAAACACGGTTTGTGCTATCTCTTTGAAACTTGACACAATAAAGCAGTTTCAAGTTCTATCTCTTTGGTTTGTTTGCTGTTGTTGTAGCCCTAAGCAGAGAGTGGCGAAAATCACTTTCATGAAAAGGGGTTGCGAAGCTTCCAAAAAACTACGAGTTGCCTGAAATCTCAGCCAACATTTTTTCACCCAATCTTGATGATTCTTTCAGGTAATGATAAGTACACCAAAACCACTTGGCTCACCAAATTTCGTTCTTCTAGGTTAAACTGTTCGTTTGCAGTAACCGTTTTCATTTTTAGGTTTCACTCTGTTTTCTCCTATAGAAATACATGTATTTGGAACTCTAAATCAAACACGGTTTGTACTAGCTCTTTGATACTTGACACAATGAAGCAGTTTCAAGTTCTATCTCTATGGTTTGTTTGCTGTTGATGTAGCCCTAAGCAGAGACTGGCGAAAATCACTTTCATGGAAAGGGGTTGCCAAGCTTCCAAAAAACTACGAGTTGCCTGAAATCTCAGCCAACATTTTTTCACCCAATCTTGATGATTCTTTCAGGTAATGATCAGTACACCAAAAACACTTGGCTCACCAAATTTCGTTCTTCTAGGTTAAACCGTTCGTTTGCAGTAACCGTTTTCATTTTTAGGTTTCACTCTGTTTTCTCCTATAGGGATACATGTATTTGGAACTCTAAATCAAACACGGTTTGTGCTAGCTCTTTGAAACTTGACACAATAAAGCAGTTTCAAGTTCTATCTCTATGGTTTGTTTGCTGTTGATGTAGCCCAAAGCAGAGACTGGCGAAAATCACTTTCATGGAAACGGGTTGCCAAGTTTCCAAAAAACTAAGAGTTGCCTGAAATCTCAGCCAACATTTTTTCACCCAAACTTGATGATTCTTTCAGGTAATGATCAGTACACCAAAACCACTTGGCTCAACAAATTTCGTTCTTCTAGGTTAAACTGTTCGTTTGCAGTAACCGTTTTCATTTTTAGGTTTCACTCTGTTTTCTCCTATAGAAATACATGTATTTGGAACTCTAAATCAAACACGGTTTGTGCTAGCTCTTTGAAACTTGAAACAATAAAGCAGTTTCAAGTTCTATCTCTTTGGTTTGTTTGCTGTTGTTGTAGCCCTAAGCAGAGAGTGGCGAAAATCACTTTCATGAAAAGGGGTTGCCAAGCTTCCAAAAAACTACCAGTTGCCTGAAATCTCAGCCAACATTTTTTCACCCAATCTTGATGATTCTTTCAGGTAATGATCAGTACACCAAAACCACTTGGCTCACCATACTTCGTTCTTCCAGGTTAAACCGTTCTTTTGTTGTAACCGTTTTCATTTTTAGGTTTCACTCTGTTTTCTCCTATAGGGATACATGTATTTGGAACTCTAAATCAAACACGGTTTGTGCTAGCACTTTGAAACTTGACACAATAAAGCAGTTTCAAGTTCTATCTCTATGGTTTGTTTGCTGTTGATGTAGCCCTAAGCAGAGACTGGTGAAAATCACTTTCATGGAAAGGGGTTGCCAAGCTTCCAAAAAACTATGAGTTTCCTGAAATCTCAACCAACATTTTTTCACCCAATCTTGATGATTCTTTCAGGTAATGATCAGTACACCAAAACCACTTGGCTCACCAAATTTCGTTCTTCTAGGTTAAACCGTTCGTTGGCAGTAACCGTTTTCATTTTTAGGTTTCACTCTGTTTTCTCCTATAGGGATACATGTATTTGGAACTCTAAATAAAACACGGTTTGTGCTAGCTCTTTGAAACTTGACACAATAAAGCAGATTCAAGTTCTATCTCTAAGGTTTGTTTGCTGTTGATGTAGCCCTAAGCAGAGAGTGGCGAAAATCCCTTTCATGGAAAGGGGTTGCCAAGCTTCCAAAAAACTGCGAGTTTCCTGAAATCTCAGCCAACATTTTTTCACCCAATCTTGATGATTCCTTCAGGTAATGATCAGTACACCAAAACCACTTGGCAAACCAAATTTCGTTCTTCCAGGCTAAACCGTTCGTTTGAAGTAACCGTTTTCATTTTTAGGTTTCACTCTGTTTTCTCCTATAGGGATACATGTATTTGGAACTCTAAAACAAACACGGTTTGTGATACCTCTTTGAAACTTGACACAATAAAGCAGTTTCAAGTTCTATCTCTATGGTTTGTTTGCTGTTGATGTAGCCCTAAGCAGAGACTGGTGAAAATCACTTTCATGGAAAGGGGTTGCCAAGCTTCCAAAAACCTACGAGTACCCTGAAATCTCAGAAAACATTTTTTCACCCAATCTTGATAATTCTTTCAGGTAATGATCAGTACACCAAAACCACTTGGTTCACCACATTTTGTTCTTCTAGTTTAAATCGTTCGTTTGCAGTAACCGTTTTCATTTTTAGGATTCACTCTGTGTTCTCATATAGGGATACATGTATTTGAAACTCTAAATCAAACACGGTTTGTGCTAGCTCTTTGAAACTTGACACAATAAAGCAGTTTCAAGTTCTATCTCTATGGTTTGTTTGCTGTTGATGTAGCCTTAAGCAGAGAGTGGCGAAAATCCCTTTCATGGAAAGGGGTTGCCAAGCTTCCAAAAAACTATGAGTTTCCTGAAATCTCAACCAACATTTTTTCACCCAATCTTGATGATTCTTTCAGGTAATGATCAGTACACCAAAACCACTTGGCTCACCAAATTTCGTTCTTCTAGGTTAATCCGTTCGTTGGCAGTAACCGTTTTCATTTTTAGGTTTCACTCTGTTTTCTCCTATAGGGATACATGTATTTGGAACTCTAAATAAAACACGGTTTGTGCTAGCTCTTTGAAACTTGACACAATAAAGCAGATTCAAGTTCTATCTCTATGGTTTGTTTGCTGTTGATGTAGCCCTAAGCAGAGAGTGGCGAAAATCCCTTTCATGGAAAGGGGTTGCCAAGCTTCCAAAAAACTGCGAGTTTCCTGAAATCTCAGCCAACATTTTTTCACCCAATCTTGATGATTCCTTCAGGTAATGATCAGTACACCAAAACCACTTGGCTCACAAAATTTCGTTCTTCTAGGCTAAACCGTTCGTTTGAAGTAACCGTTTTCATTTTTAGGTTTCACTCTGTTTTCTCCTATAGGGATACATGTATTTGGAACTCTAAAAATAACACGGTTTGTGCTACCTCTTTGAAACTTGACACAATAAAGCAGTTTCAAGTTCTATCTCTATGGTTTGTTTGCTGTTGATGTAGCCCTAAGCAGAGACTGGTGAAAATCACTTTCATGGAAAGGGGTTGCCAAGCTTCCAAAAACCTACGAGTACCCTGAAATCTCAGAAAACATTTTTTCACCCAATCTTGATAATTCTTTCAGGTAATGATCAGTACACCAAAACCACTTGGTTCACCACATTTTGTTCTTCTAGTTTAAATCGTTCGTTTGCAGTAACCGTTTTCATTTTTAGGATTCACTCTGTGTTCTCATATAGGGATACATGTATTTGAAACTCTAAATCAAACATGGTTTGTGCTAGCTCTTTGAAACTTGACACAATAAAGCAGTTTCAAGTTCTATCTCTATGGTTTGTTTGCTGTTGATATAGCCTTAAGCAGAGAGTGGCGAAAATCACTTTCATGGAAAGGGGTTGCCAATCTTCCAAAAAACTACGAGTTGCCTGAAATCTCAGCCAACATTTTTTCACCCAATCTTGATGATTCTGTCAGGTAATGATCAGTACACCAAAACCACTTGGCTCACCAAATTTCGTTCTTCTAGGTTAAACCGTTCGTTGGCAGTAACCGTTTTCATTTTTAGGTTTCACTCTGTTTTCTCCTATAGGGATACATGTATTTGGAACTCTAAATCAAACACGGTTTGTGCTAGCTCTTTGAAACTTGACACAATAAAGCAGTTTCAAGTTCTATCTCTATGGTTTGTTTGCTGTTGTTGTAGCCCTAAGCAGAGAGTGGCGAAAAGCACTTTCATGAAAAGGGGTTGCCAAGTTTCCAAAATACTACCAGTTGCTTGAAATCTCAGCCAACATTTTTTCACCCAATCCTGATGATTCTTTCAGGTAATGGTCAGTACACCAAAACCACTTGGCTCACCAAATTTCGTTCTTCTAGGTTAAACCGTTCTTTTGTAGTAACCGTTTACATTTTTAGGTTTCACTCTGTTTTCTCCTATAGGGATACATGTATTTGGAACTCTAAATCAAACACGGTTTGTGCTAGCACTTTGAAACTTGACACAATAAAGCAGTTTCAAGTTCTATTTCTATGATTTGTTTGCTGTTGATGTAGCCCTAAGCAGAGACTGGTGAAAATCACTTTCATGGAAAGGGGTTGCCAAGCTTCCAAAAAACTATGAGTTGCCTGAAATCTCAGCCAACATTTTTTCACCCAATCTTGATGATTCTTTCAGATAATGATCAGTACACCAAAACCACTTGGATCACCAAATTTCGTTCTTCTAGGTTAAACCGTTCGTTTGCAGTAACCGTTTTCATTTTTAGGTTTCACTCTGTTTTCTCCTATAGGAATACAAGTATTTGGAACTCCAAATCAAACACGGTTTGTGCTAGCTCTTTGAAACTTGACACAATAAAGCAGTTTCAAGTTCTATCTCTATAGTTTGTTTGCTGTTGATGTAGCCCAAAGCAGAGACTGGCGAAAATCACTTTCATGGAAAGGGGTTGCCAAGCTTCAAAAAAACTACGAGTTGCCTGAAATCTCAGCCAACATTTTTTCACCCAATCTTGATGATTCTTTCAGGTAATGATCAGTACACCAAAACCACTTGGCTCACCAAATTTCGTTCTTCTAGGTTAAACTGTTCGTTTGCAGTAACCGTTTTCATTTTTAGGTTTCACTCTGTTTTCTCCTATAGAAATACATGTATTTGGAACTCTAAATCAAACACGGTTTGTACTAGCTCTTTGATACTTGACACAATGAAGCAGTTTCAAGTTCTATCTCTATGGTTTGTTTGCTGTTGATGTAGCCCTAAGCAGAGACTGGCGAAAATCACTTTCATGGAAAGGGGTTGCCAAGCTTCCAAAAAACTATGAGTTGCCTGAAATCTCAGACAACATTTTTTCACCCAATCTTGATGATTCTTTCAGGTAATGATCAGTACACCAAAACCACTTGGCTCACCAAATTTCGTTCTTCTAGGTTAAAACGTTCGTTTGCAGTAACCGTTTTCATTTTTAGGTTTCACTCTGTTTTCTCCTATAGGGATACATGTATTAGGAACTCTAAATCAAACACGGTTTGTGCTAGCTCTTTGATACTTGACACAATAAAGCAGTTTCAAGTTCTATCTCTATGGTTTGTTTGCTGTTGATGTAGCCCTAAGCAGAGACTGGCGAAAATCACTTTCATGGAAAGGGGTTGCCAAGCTTCCAAAAAACTACGAGTTGCCTGAAATCTCAGCCAACATTTTTTCACCCAATCTTGATGATTCTTTCAGATAATGATCAGTACACCAGAAACACTTGGCTCACCAAATTTCGTTCTTCTAGGTTAAACCGTTTGTTTGCAGTAACCGTTTTCATTTTTAGGTTTCACTCTGTTTTCTCCTATAGGGATACATGTATTTGGAACTCTAAATCAAACACGGTTTGTGCTAGCTCTTTGAAACTTGACACAATAAAGCAGTTTCAAGTTCTATCTCTATGTTTTGTTTGCTGTTGATGTAGGCCAAAGCAGAGACTGGCGAAAATCACTTTCATGGAAACGGGTTGCCAAGCTTCCAAAAAACTAAGAGTTGCCTGAAATCTCAGCCAATATTTTTTCACCCAAACTTGATGATTCTTTCAGGTAATGATCAGTACACCAAAACCACTTGGCTCAACAAATTTCGTTCTTCTAGGTTAAACTGTTCGTTTGCAGTAACCGTTTTCATTTTTAGGTTTCACTCTGTTTTCTCCTATAGGGATACATGTATTTGGAACTCTAAATCAAACACGGTTTGTGCTATCTCTTTGAAACTTGACACAATAAAGCAGTTTCAAGTTCTATCTCTTTGGTTTGTTTGCTGTTGTTGTAGCCCTAAGCAGAGAGTGGCGAAAATCACTTTCATGAAAAGGGGTTGCGAAGCTTCCAAAAAACTACGAGTTGCCTGAAATCTCAGCCAACATTTTTTCACCCAATCTTGATGATTCTTTCAGGTAATGATAAGTACACCAAAACCACTTGGCTCACCAAATTTCGTTCTTCTAGGTTAAACTGTTCGTTTGCAGTAACCGTTTTCATTTTTAGGTTTCACTCTGTTTTCTCCTATAGAAATACATGTATTTGGAACTCTAAATCAAACACGGTTTGTACTAGCTCTTTGATACTTGACACAATGAAGCAGTTTCAAGTTCTATCTCTATGGTTTGTTTGCTGTTGATGTAGCCCTAAGCAGAGACTGGCGAAAATCACTTTCATGGAAAGGGGTTGCCAAGCTTCCAAAAAACTACGAGTTGCCTGAAATCTCAGCCAACATTTTTTCACCCAATCTTGATGATTCTTTCAGGTAATGATCAGTACACCAAAAACACTTGGCTCACCAAATTTCGTTCTTCTAGGTTAAACCGTTCGTTTGCAGTAACCGTTTTCATTTTTAGGTTTCACTCTGTTTTCTCCTATAGGGATACATGTATTTGGAACTCTAAATCAAACACGGTTTGTGCTAGCTCTTTGAAACTTGACACAATAAAGCAGTTTCAAGTTCTATCTCTATGGTTTGTTTGCTGTTGATGTAGCCCAAAGCAGAGACTGGCGAAAATCACTTTCATGGAAACGGGTTGCCAAGTTTCCAAAAAACTAAGAGTTGCCTGAAATCTCAGCTAACATTTTTTCACCCAAACTTGATGATTCTTTCAGGTAATGATCAGTACACCAAAACCACTTGGCTCAACAAATTTCGTTCTTCTAGGTTAAACTGTTCGTTTGCAGTAACCGTTTTCATTTTTAGGTTTCACTCTGTTTTCTCCTATAGAAATACATGTATTTGGAACTCTAAATCAAACACGGTTTGTGCTAGCTCTTTGAAACTTGAAACAATAAAGCAGTTTCAAGTTCTATCTCTTTGGTTTGTTTGCTGTTGTTGTAGCCCTAAGCAGAGAGTGGCGAAAATCACTTTCATGGAAAGGGGTTGCCAAGCTTCCAAAAAACTACGAGTTTCCTGAAATCTCAGCCAACATTTTTTCACCCAATCTTGATGATTCTTTCAGGTAATGATCAGTACACCAAAAACACTTGGCTCACCAAATTTCGTTCTTCTAGGTTAAACCGTTCGTTTGCAGTAACCGTTTTCATTTTTAGGTTTCACTCTGTTTTCTCCTATAGGGATACATGTATTTGGAACTCTAAATCAAACACGGTTTGTGCTAGCTCTTTGAAACTTGACACAATAAAGCAGTTTCAAGTTCTATCTCTATGGTTTGTTTGCTGTTGATGTAGCCCAAAGCAGAGACTGGCGAAAATCACTTTCATGGAAACGGGTTGCCAAGTTTCCAAAAAACTAAGAGTTGCCTGAAATCTCAGCTAACATTTTTTCACCCAAACTTGATGATTCTTTCAGGTAATGATCAGTACACCAAAACCACTTGGCTCAACAAATTTCGTTCTTCTAGGTTAAACTGTTCGTTTGCAGTAACCGTTTTCATTTTTAGGTTTCACTCTGTTTTCTCCTATAGAAATACATGTATTTGGAACTCTAAATCAAACACGGTTTGTGCTAGCTCTTTGAAACTTGAAACAATAAAGCAGTTTCAAGTTCTATCTCTTTGGTTTGTTTGCTGTTGTTGTAGCCCTAAGCAGAGAGTGGCGAAAATCACTTTCATGAAAAGGGGTTGCCAAGCTTCCAAAAAACTACCAGTTGCCTGAAATCTCAGCCAACATTTTTTCACCCAATCTTGATGATTCTTTCAGGTAATGATCAGTACACCAAAACCACTTGGCTCACCATACTTCGTTCTTCCAGGTTAAACCGTTCTTTTGTTGTAACCGTTTTCATTTTTAGGTTTCACTCTGTTTTCTCCTATAGGGATACATGTATTTGGAACTCTAAATCAAACACGGTTTGTGCTAGCACTTTGAAACTTGACACAATAAAGCAGTTTCAAGTTCTATCTCTATGGTTTGTTTGCTGTTGATGTAGCCCTAAGCAGAGACTGGTGAAAATCACTTTCATGGAAAGGGGTTGCCAAGCTTCCAAAAAACTATGAGTTTCCTGAAATCTCAACCAACATTTTTTCACCCAATCTTGATGATTCTTTCAGGTAATGATCAGTACACCAAAACCACTTGGCTCACCAAATTTCGTTCTTCTAGGTTAAACCGTTCGTTGGCAGTAACCGTTTTCATTTTTAGGTTTCACTCTGTTTTCTCCTATAGGGATACATGTATTTGGAACTCTAAATAAAACACGGTTTGTGCTAGCTCTTTGAAACTTGACACAATAAAGCAGATTCAAGTTCTATCTCTAAGGTTTGTTTGCTGTTGATGTAGCCCTAAGCAGAGAGTGGCGAAAATCCCTTTCATGGAAAGGGGTTGCCAAGCTTCCAAAAAACTGCGAGTTTCCTGAAATCTCAGCCAACATTTTTTCACCCAATCTTGATGATTCCTTCAGGTAATGATCAGTACACCAAAACCACTTGGCAAACCAAATTTCGTTCTTCCAGGCTAAACCGTTCGTTTGAAGTAACCGTTTTCATTTTTAGGTTTCACTCTGTTTTCTCCTATAGGGATACATGTATTTGGAACTCTAAAACAAACACGGTTTGTGATACCTCTTTGAAACTTGACACAATAAAGCAGTTTCAAGTTCTATCTCTATGGTTTGTTTGCTGTTGATGTAGCCCTAAGCAGAGACTGGTGAAAATCACTTTCATGGAAAGGGGTTGCCAAGCTTCCAAAAACCTACGAGTACCCTGAAATCTCAGAAAACATTTTTTCACCCAATCTTGATAATTCTTTCAGGTAATGATCAGTACACCAAAACCACTTGGTTCACCACATTTTGTTCTTCTAGTTTAAATCGTTCGTTTGCAGTAACCGTTTTCATTTTTAGGATTCACTCTGTGTTCTCATATAGGGATACATGTATTTGAAACTCTAAATCAAACACGGTTTGTGCTAGCTCTTTGAAACTTGACACAATAAAGCAGTTTCAAGTTCTATCTCTATGGTTTGTTTGCTGTTGATGTAGCCTTAAGCAGAGAGTGGCGAAAATCCCTTTCATGGAAAGGGGTTGCCAAGCTTCCAAAAAACTGCGAGTTTCCTGAAATCTCAGCCAACATTTTTTCACCCAATCTTGATGATTCCTTCAGGTAATGATCAGTACACCAAAACCACTTGGCTCACAAAATTTCGTTCTTCTAGGCTAAACCGTTCGTTTGAAGTAACCGTTTTCATTTTTAGGTTTCACTCTGTTTTCTCCTATAGGGATACATGTATTTGGAACTCTAAAAATAACACGGTTTGTGCTACCTCTTTGAAACTTGACACAATAAAGCAGTTTCAAGTTCTATCTCTATGGTTTGTTTGCTGTTGATGTAGCCCTAAGCAGAGACTGGTGAAAATCACTTTCATGGAAAGGGGTTGCCAAGCTTCCAAAAACCTACGAGTACCCTGAAATCTCAGAAAACATTTTTTCACCCAATCTTGATAATTCTTTCAGGTAATGATCAGTACACCAAAACCACTTGGTTCACCACATTTTGTTCTTCTAGTTTAAATCGTTCGTTTGCAGTAACCGTTTTCATTTTTAGGATTCACTCTGTGTTCTCATATAGGGATACATGTATTTGAAACTCTAAATCAAACATGGTTTGTGCTAGCTCTTTGAAACTTGACACAATAAAGCAGTTTCAAGTTCTATCTCTATGGTTTGTTTGCTGTTGATATAGCCTTAAGCAGAGAGTGGCGAAAATCACTTTCATGGAAAGGGGTTGCCAATCTTCCAAAAAACTACGAGTTGCCTGAAATCTCAGCCAACATTTTTTCACCCAATCTTGATGATTCTGTCAGGTAATGATCAGTACACCAAAACCACTTGGCTCACCAAATTTCGTTCTTCTAGGTTAAACCGTTCGTTGGCAGTAACCGTTTTCATTTTTAGGTTTCACTCTGTTTTCTCCTATAGGGATACATGTATTTGGAACTCTAAATCAAACACGGTTTGTGCTAGCTCTTTGAAACTTGACACAATAAAGAAGTTTCAAGTTCTATCTCTATGGTTTGTTTGCTGTTGTTGTAGCCCTAAGCAGAGAGTGGCGAAAATCACTTTCATGAAAAGGGGTTGCCAAGTTTCCAAAATACTACCAGTTGCTTGAAATCTCAGCCAACATTTTTTCACCCAATCCTGATGATTCTTTCAGGTAATGGTCAGTACACCAAAACCACTTGGCTCACCAAATTTCGTTCTTCTAGGTTAAACCGTTCTTTTGTAGTAACCGTTTACATTTTTAGGTTTCACTCTGTTTTCTCCTATAGGGATACATGTATTTGGAACTCTAAATCAAACACGGTTTGTGCTAGCACTTTGAAACTTGACACAATAAAGCAGTTTCAAGTTCTATTTCTATGATTTGTTTGCTGTTGATGTAGCCCTAAGCAGAGACTGGTGAAAATCACTTTCATGGAAAGGGGTTGCCAAGCTTCCAAAAAACTATGAGTTGCCTGAAATCTCAGCCAACATTTTTTCACCCAATCTTGATGATTCTTTCAGATAATGATCAGTACACCAAAACCACTTGGATCACCAAATTTCGTTCTTCTAGGTTAAACCGTTCGTTTGCAGTAACCGTTTTCATTTTTAGGTTTCACTCTGTTTTCTCCTATAGGAATACAAGTATTTGGAACTCTAAATCAAACACGGTTTGTGCTAGCTCTTTGAAACTTGACACAATAAAGCAGTTTCAAGTTCTATCTCTATAGTTTGTTTGCTGTTGATGTAGCCCAAAGCAGAGACTGGCGAAAATCACTTTCATGGAAAGGGGTTGCCAAGCTTCAAAAAAACTACGAGTTGCCTGAAATCTCAGCCAACATTTTTTCACCCAATCTTGATGATTCTTTCAGGTAATGATCAGTACACCAAAACCACTTGGCTCACCAAATTTCGTTCTTCTAGGTTAAACTGTTCGTTTGCAGTAACCGTTTTCATTTTTAGGTTTCACTCTGTTTTCTCCTATAGAAATACATGTATTTGGAACTCTAAATCAAACACGGTTTGTACTAGCTCTTTGATACTTGACACAATGAAGCAGTTTCAAGTTCTATCTCTATGGTTTGTTTGCTGTTGATGTAGCCCAAAGCAGAGACTGGCGAAAATCACTTTCATGGAAACGGGTTGCCAAGCTTCCAAAAAACTACGAGTTGCCTGAAATCTCAGACAACATTTTTTCACCCAATCTTGATGATTCTTTCAGGTAATGATCAGTACACCAAAACCACTTGGCTCACCAAATTTCGTTCTTCTAGGTTAAAAGGTTCGTTTGCAGTAACCGTTTTCATTTTTAGGTTTCACTCTGTTTTCTCCTATAGGGATACATGTATTAGGAACTCTAAATCAAACACGGTTTGTGCTAGCTCTTTGATACTTGACACAATGAAGCAGTTTCAAGTTCTATCTCTATGGTTTGTTTGCTGTTGATGTAGTCCTAAGCAGAGACTGGCGAAAATCACTTTCATGGAAAGGGGTTGCCAAGCTTCCAAAAAACTACGAGTTGCCTGAAATCTCAGCCAACATTTTTTCACCCAATCTTGATGATTCTTTCAGGTAATGATCAGTACACCAAAAACACTTGGCTCACCAAATTTCGTTCTTCTAGGTTAAACCGTTCGTTTGCAGTAACCGTTTTCATTTTTAGGTTTCACTCTGTTTTCTCCTATAGGGATACATGTATTAGGAACTCTAAATCAAACACGGTTTGTGCTAGCTCTTTGATACTTGACACAATGAAGCAGTTTCAAGTTCTATCTCTATGGTTTGTTTGCTGTTGATGTAGTCCTAAGCAGAGACTGGCGAAAATCACTTTCATGGAAAGGGGTTGCCAAGCTTCCAAAAAACTACGAGTTGCCTGAAATCTCAGCCAACATTTTTTCACCCAATCTTGATGATTCTTTCAGGTAATGATCAGTACACCAAAAACACTTGGCTCACCAAATTTCGTTCTTCTAGGTTAAACCGTTCGTTTGCAGTAACCGTTTTCATTTTTAGGTTTCACTCTGTTTTCTCCTATAGGGATACATGTATTTGGAACTCTAAATCAAACACGGTTTGTGCTAGCTCTTTGAAACTTGACACAATAAAGCAGTTTCAAGTTCTATCTCTATAGTTTGTTTGCTGTTGATGTAGCCCAAAGCAGAGACTGGCGAAAATCACTTTCATGGAAACGGGTTGCCAAGTTTCCAAAAAACTAAAAGTTGCCTGAAATCTCAGCCAACATTTTTTCACCCAAACTTGATGATTCTTTCAGGTAATGATCAGTACACCAAAACCACTTGGCTCAACAAATTTCGTTCTTCTAGGTTAAACTGTTCGTTTGCAGTAACCGTTTTCATTTTTAGGTTTCACTCTGTTTTCTCCTATAGAAATACATGTATTTGGAACTCTAAATCAAACACGGTTTGTGCTAGCTCTTTGAAACTTGACACAATAAAGCAGTTTCAAGTTCTATCTCTTTGGTTTGTTTGCTGTTGTTGTAGCCCTAAGCAGAGAGTGGCGAAAATCACTTTCATGAAAAGGGGTTGCCAAGCTTCCAAAAAACTACCAGTTGCCTGAAATCTCAGCCAACATTTTTTCACCCAATCTTGATGATTCTTTCAGGTAATGATCAGTACACCAAAACCACTTGGCTCACCATACTTCGTTCTTCCAGGTTAAACCGTTCTTCTGTTGTAACCGTTTTCATTTTTAGGTTTCACTCTGTTTTCTCCTATAGGGATACATGTATTTGGAACTCTAAATCAAACACGGTTTGTGCTAGCACTTTGAAACTTGACACAATAAAGCAGTTTCAAGTTCTATCTCTATGGTTTGTTTGCTGTTGATGTAGCCCTAAGCAGAGACTGGTGAAAATCACTTTCATGGAAAGGGGTTGCCAAGCTTCCAAAAAACTATGAGTTTCCTGAAATCTCAACCAACATTTTTTCACCCAATCTTGATGATTCTTTCAGGTAATGATCAGTACACCAAAACCACTTGGCTCACCAAATTTCGTTCTTCTAGGTTAAACCGTTCGTTGGCAGTAACCGTTTTCATTTTTAGGTTTCACTCTGTTTTCTCCTATACGGATACATGTATTTGGAACTCTAAATCAAACACGGTTTGTGCTAGCTCTTTGAAACTTGACACAATAAAGCAGATTCAAGTTCTATCTCTAAGGTTTGTTTGCTGTTGATGTAGCCCTAAGCAGAGAGTGGCGAAAATCCCTTTCATGGAAAGGGGTTGCCAAGCTTCCAAAAAACTGCGAGTTTCCTGAAATCTCAGCCAACATTTTTTCACCCAATCTTGATGATTCCTTCAGGTAATGATCAATACACCAAAACCACGTGGCTCACCAAATTTCGTTCTTCTAGGTTAAACCGTTCGTTTGCAGTAACCGTTTTCATTTTTATGTTTCACTCTGTTTTCGCCTATTGGGATACATGTATTTCGAACTCTAAATCAATCACGGTTTGTGCTAGCTCTTTGAAACTTGACACAATAAAGCAGTTTCAAGTTCTGTCTCCATGGTTTGTTTGCTGTTGATGTAGCCCTAAGCAGAGACTGGTGAAAATCACTTTCATGGAAAGGGGTTGCCAAGCTTCCAAAAACCTACGAGTACCCTGAAATCTCAGAAAACATTTTTTCACCCAATCTTGATAATTCTTTCAGGTAATGATCAGTACACCAAAACCACTTGGTTCACCACATTTTGTTCTTCTAGTTTAAATCGTTCGTTTGCAGTAACCGTTTTCATTTTTAGGATTCACTCTGTGTTCTCATATAGGGATACATGTATTTGAAACTCTAAATCAAACACGGTTTGTGCTAGCTCTTTGAAACTTGACACAATAAAGCAGTTTCAAGTTCTATCTCTATGGTTTGTTTGCTGTTGATGTAGCCTTAAGCAGAGAGTGGCGAAAATCACTTTCATGGAAAGGGGTTGCCAAGCTTCCAAAAAACTATGAGTTTCCTGAAATCTCAACCAACATTTTTTCACCCAATCTTGATGATTCTTTCAGGTAATGATCAGTACACCAAAACCACTTGGCTCACCAAATTTCGTTCTTCTAGGTTAAACCGTTCGTTGGCAGTAACCGTTTTCATTTTTAGGTTTCACTCTGTTTTCTCCTATAGGGATACATGTATTTGGAACTCTAAATAAAACACGGTTTGTGCTAGCTCTTTGAAACTTGACACAATAAAGCAGATTCAAGTTCTATCTCTATGGTTTGTTTGCTGTTGATGTAGCCCTAAGCAGAGAGAGGCGAAAATCCCTTTCATGGAAAGGGGTTGCCAAGCTTCCAAAAAACTGCGAGTTTCCTGAAATCTCAGCCAATATTTTTTCACCCAATCTTGATGATTCCTTCAGGTAATGATCAGTACACCAAAACCACTTGGCTCACAAAATTTCGTTCTTCTAGGCTAAACCGTTCGTTTGAAGTAACCATTTTCATTTTTAGGTTTCACTCTGTTTTCTCCTATAGGGATACATGTATTTGGAACTCTAAAAATAACACGGTTTGTGTTACCTCTTTGAAACTTGACACAATAAAGCAGTTTCAAGTTCTATCTCTATGGTTTGTTTGCTGTTGATGTAGCCCTAAGCAGAGACTGGTGAAAATCACTTTCATGGAAAGGGGTTGCCAAGCTTCCAAAAACCTACGAGTACCCTGAAATCTCAGAAAACATTTTTTCACCCAATCTTGATAATTCTTTCAGGTAATGATCAGTACACCAAAACCACTTGGTTCACCACATTTTGTTCTTCTAGTTTAAATCGTTCGTTTGCAGTAACCGTTTTCATTTTTAGGATTCACTCTGTGTTCTCATATAGGGATACATGTATTTGAAACTCTAAATCAAACATGGTTTGTGCTAGCTCTTTGAAACTTGACACAATAAAGCAGTTTCAAGTTCTATCTCTATGGTTTGTTTGCTGTTGATATACCCTTAAGCAGAGAGTGGCGAAAATCACTTTCATGGAAAGGGGTTGCCAATCTTCCAAAAAACTACGAGTTGCCTGAAATCTCAGCCAACATTTTTTCACCCAATCTTGATGATTCTGTCAGGTAATGATCAGTACACCAAAACCACTTGGCTCACCAAATTTCGTTCTTCTAGGTTAAACCGTTCGTTGGCAGTAACCGTTTTCATTTTTAGGTTTCACTCTGTTTTCTCCTATAGGGATACATGTATTTGGAACTCTAAATCAAACACGGTTTGTGCTAGCTCTTTGAAACTTGACACAATAAAGCAGTATCAAGTTCTATCTCTATGGTTTGTTTGCTGTTGTTGTAGCCCTAAGCAGAAAGTGGCGAAAATCACTTTCATGAAAAGGGGTTGCCAAGTTTCCAAAATACTACCAGTTGCTTGAAATCTCAGCCAACATTTTTTCACGCAATCCTGATGATTCTTTCAGGTAATGGTCAGTACACCAAAACCACTTGGCTCACCAAATTTCGTTCTTCTAGGTTAAACCGTTCTTTTGTAGTAACCGTTTACATTTTTAGGTTTCACTCTGTTTTCTCCTATAGGGATACATGTATTTGGAACTCTAAATCAAACACGGTTTGTGCTAGCACTTTGAAACTTGACACAATAAAGCAGTTTCAAGTTGTATTTCTATGATTTGTTTGCTGTTGATGTACCCTAAGCAGAGACTGGTGAAAATCACTTTCATGGAAAGGGGTTGCCAAGCTTCCAAAAAACTATGAGTTGCCTGAAATCTCAGCCAACATTTTTTCACCCAATCTTGATGATTCTTTCAGATAATGATCAGTACACCAAAACCACTTGGATCACCAAATTTCGTTCTTCTAGGTTAAACCGTTCGTTTGCAGTAACCGTTTTCATTTTTAGGTTTCACTCTGTTTTCTCCTATAGGAATACAAGTATTTGGAACTCTAAATCAAACACGGTTTGTGCTAGCTCTTTGAAACTTGACACAATAAAGCAGTTTCAAGTTCTATATCTATAGTTTGTTTGCTGTTGATGTAGCCCAAAGCAGAGACTGGCGAAAATCACTTTCATGGAAAGGGGTTGCCAAGCTTCAAAAAAACTACGAGTTGCCTGAAATCTCAGCCAACATTTTTTCACCCAATCTTGATGATTCTTTCAGGTAATGATCAGTACACCAAAACCACTTGGCTCACCAAATTTCGTTCTTCTAGGTTAAACCGTTCTTTTGTAGTAACCGTTTTCATTTTTAGGTTTCACTCTGTTTTCTCCTATAGGGATACATGTGTTTTGAACTCTAAATCAAACACGGTTTGTGCTAGCTCTTTGAAACTTGACACAATAAAGCAGTTTCAAGTTCTATCTCTATGCTTTGTTTGCTGTTGATGTAGCCCTAAGCAGAGATTGGCGAAAATCACTTTCATGGAAAGGGGTTGCCAAGCTTCCAAACAACTACGAGTTCCCTGAAATCTCAGCCAACATTTTTTCATCCAATCTTGATGATTCTTTCAGGTAATTATCAGTACACCAACACCACTTGACTCACCAAATTTCGTTCTTCTAGGTTAAACCGTTCGTTGGCAGTAACCGTTTTCATTTTTAGGTTTCACTCTGTTTTCCCCTATAGGGATAGATGTATTTGGAACTCTAAATCGAACACAGTTTGTGGTACCTCTTTGAAACTTGACACAATAAAGCAGACTAAAGTTCTATCTCTATGGTTTGTTTGCTGTTGATGTAGCCCTAAGCAGAGAGTGGCGAAAATCACTTTCATGGAAAGAGGTTGCCAAGCTTCCAAAAAACTGCGAGTTTCCTGAAATCTCAGCCTTCATTTTTTCACCCAATCTTGATGATTCCTTCACGTAATGATCAGTACACCAAAACCACTTGGCTCACCAAATTTCGTTCTTCTAGGTTAAACCGTTCGTTTGCAGTAACCGTTTTCATTTTTAGGTTTCACTCTGTTTTCTCCTATAGGGATACATGTATTTGGAACTCTAAATCAAACACGGTTTGTGCTAGCTCTTTGAAACTTGACACAATAAAGCAGTTTCAAGTTCTATCTCCATGGTTGTTTGCTGTTGATGTAGCCCTAAGCAGAGACTGGCGAAAATCACTTTCATTGAAAGGGGTTGCCAAGCTTCCAAAAAAATACGAGTTGCCTGAAACCTCAGCCAAAATTTTTTCACCCAATCATGATGATTCTTTCAGTTAATGATCAGTACACCAAATCCACTTGGCTCACCAAATTTCGTTCTTCTAGGTTAAACCGTTCGTTGGCAGTAACCGTTTACATTTTTAGGTTTCACTCTGTTTTCTCCTATAGGGATACATGTATTTGGAACTCTAAATCAAACACGGTTTGTGCTAGCTCTTTGAAACTTGACACAATAAAGCAGTTTCAAGTTCTATCCTATTCTTTGTTTGCTGTTGATGTAGCCCTAAGCAGAGACTGGCGAAAATCACTTTCATGGAAAGGGGTTGCCTAGCTTCCAAAAAACTACGAGTTGCCTGAAATCTCAGCCAACATTTTTTCACCCAATCTTGATGATTCTTTCAGGTAATGATCAGTACACCAAAACCACTTGGCTCACCAAATTTCGTTCTTCTAGGTTAAACCATTCGTTGGCAGTAACCGTTTTCATTTTTAGGTTTCACTCTGTTTTCTCCTATAGGGATACATGTATTTGGAACTTCAAATCGAACACGGTTTGTGGTAGCTCTTTGATACTTGACACAATAAAGCAGTTTCAAGTTCTATCTCTATGGTTTGTTTGCTGTTGATGTAGCCCTAAGGAGAGAGTGGCGAAAATCACTTTCATGGAAATGGGTTGCCAAACTTCAAAAAAACTACGAGTTGCCTGAAATCTCAGCCAACATTTTTTCACCAATCTTGATGATTCTTTCAGGTAATGGTCAGTACACCAAAACCACTTGGCTCACCAAATTTCGTTCTTCTAGGTTAAACCGTTCTTTTGTAGTAACCGTTTACATTTTTAGGTTTCACTCTGTTTTCTCCTATAGGGATACATGTATTTGGAACTCTAAATCAAACACGGTTTGTGCTAGCACTTTGAAACTTGACACAATAAAGCAGTTTCAAGTTCTATTTCTATGGTTTGTTTGCTGTTGATGTAGCCCTAAGCAAAGACTGGTGAAAATCACTTTCATGGAAAGGGGTTGCCAAGCTTCCAAAAAACTATGAGTTGCCTGAAAACTCAGCCAACATTTTTTCACCCAATCTTGATGATTCTTTCAGGTAATGATCAGTACACCAAAACCACTTGGCTCACCAAATTTCGTTCTTCTACGTTAAACCGTTCGTTTGCAGTAACCGTTTTCATTTTTAGGTTTCACTCTGTTTTCTCCAATAGGGTACATGTGTTTGGAACTCTAAATCAAACACGGTTTGTGCTAGGTTTTTGAAACTTGACACAATAAAGCAGTTTCAAATTCTATCGCTATGGTTTGTTTGCTGTTGATGTAGCCCTAAGAAGAGACTGGCGAAAATCACATTCATGGAAAGTTGTTGCCAAGCTTCCAAAAAACTACGAGTTTCCTGAAATCTCAGCCAACACTTTTTCACCCAATCTTGATGATTCCTTCAGGTAATGATCAGTACACCAAAGCCACTTGGCTCACCAAATTTCGTTTTTCTAGGTTAAACCGTTCTTTTGTAGTAACCGTTTTCATTTTTAGGTTTCACTCTGTTTTCTCCAATAGGGATATATGTATTTGGAACTCTAAATCAAACACGGTTTGTGCTAGCTCTTTGATACTTGACACAATAAAGGAGTTTCAAGTTCTGTCTCTATGGTTTGTTTGGTGTTGATGTAGCCCTAAGCAGAGACTGGCTATATCACTTTCATGGAAAGGGGTTGCCAAGCTTCCAAAAAACTACAAGTTGCCTGAAATCTCAGCCAACATTTTTTCACCCAATCTTGATGATTCTTTCAGATAATGATCAGTACACCAAAACCACTTGGCTCACCAAATTTCTTTCTTCTAGGTTAAACCGTTCGTTTGCAGTAACCGTTTTCATTTTTAGGTTTCACTCTGTTTTCTCCTATAGGGATACATGTATTTCGAACTCTAAATCAAACACGGTTTGTGCTAGCTCTTTGAAACTTGACACAATAAAGCAGTTTCAAGTTCTATCTCTATGGTTTGTTTGCTGTTGATGTAGCCCTAAGCAGAGACTGGCGAAAATCACTTTCATGGAAAGGGGTTGCCAAGCTTCCAAAAAACTACGAGTTGCCTGAAATCTCAGCCAACATTTTTTCACCCAATCTTGATGATTCTTTCAGATAATGATCAGTACACCAAAACCACTTGGCTCACCAAATTTCGTTCTTCTAGGTTAAACCGTTCGTTTGCAGTAACCGTTTTCATTTTTAGGTTTCACTCTGTTTTCTCCTATAGGGATACAAGTATTTGGAACTCTAAATCAAACACGGTTTGTGCTAGCTCTTTGAAACTTGACACAATAAAGCAGTTTCAAGTTCTATCTCTATAGTTTGTTTGCTGTTGATGTAGCCCAAAGCAGAGACTGGCGAAAATCACTTTCATGGAAAGGGGTTTCCAAGCTTCAAAAAAACTACGAGTTGCCTGAAATCTCAGCCAACATTTTTTCACCCAATCTTGATGATTCTTTCAGGTAATGATGAGTACACCAAAACCACTTGGCTCACCAAATTTCGTTCTTCTAGGTTAAACCGTTCGTTTGTAGTAACCGTGTTCATTTTTAGGTTTCACTCTGTTTTCTCCTATAGAGATACATGTGTTTTGAACTCTAAATCAAACACGGTTTGTGCTAGCTCTTTGAAACTTGACACAATAAAGCAGTTTCAAGTTCTATCTCTATGGTTTGTTTGCTGTTGATGTAGCCCTAAGCAGAGATTGGCGAAAGTCACTTTCATGGAAAGGGGTTGCCAAGCTTCCAAACAACTACGAGTTCCCTGAAATCTCAGCCAACATTTTTTCACCCAATCTTGATGATTCTTTCAGGTAATGATCAGTACACCAACACCACTTGGCTCACCAAATTTCGTTCTTCTAGGTTAAACCGTTCGTTGGCAGTAACCGTTTTCATTTTTAGGTTTCACTCTGTTTTCTCCTATAGGGATAGATGTATTTGGAACTCTAAATCGAACACAGTTTGTGGTACCTCTTTGAAACTTGACACAATAAAGCAGACTAAAGTTCTATCTCTATGGTTTGTTTGCTGTTGATGTAGCCCTAAGCAGAGAGTGGCGAAAATCACTTTCATGGAAATGGGTTGCCAAACTTCAAAAAAACTACGAGTTGCCTGAAATCTCAGCCAACATTTTTTCACCCAATCTTGATGATTCTTTCAGGTAATGGTCAGTACACCAAAACCACTTGGCTCACCAAATTTCGTTCTTCTAGGTTAAACCGTTCTTTTGTAGTAACCGTTTACATTTTTAGGTTTCACTCTGTTTTCTCCTATAGGGATACATGTATTTGGAACTCTAAATCAAACACGGTTTGTGCTAGCACTTTGAAACTTGACACAATAAAGCAGTTTCAAGTTCTATTTCTATGGTTTGTTTGCTGTTGATGTAGCCCTAATCAGAGACTGGTGAAAATCACTTTCATGGAAAGGGGTTGCCAAGCTTCCAAAAAACTATGAGTTGCCTGAAAACTCAGCCAACATTTTTTCACCCAATCTTGATGATTCTTTCAGGTAATGATCAGTACACCAAAACCACTTGGCTCACCAAATTTCGTTCTTCTACGTTAAACCGTTCGTTTGCAGTAACCGTTTTCATTTTTAGGTTTCACTCTGTTTTCTCCAATAGGGTACATGTGTTAGGAACTCTAAATCAAACACGGTTTGTGCTAGGTTTTTGAAACTTGACACAATAAAGCAGTTTCAAATTCTATCTCTATGGTTTGTTTGCTGTTGATGTAGCCCTAAGAAGAGACTGGCGAAAATCACTTTCATGGAAAGTTGTTGCCAAGCTTCCAAAAAACTACGAGTTTCCTGAAATCTCAGCCAACACTTTTTCACCCAATCTTGATGATTCCTTCAGGTAATGATCAGTACACCAAAGCCACTTGGCTCACCAAATTTCGTTTTTCTAGGTTAAACCGTTCTTTTGTAGTAACCGTTTTCATTTTTAGGTTTCACTCTGTTTTCTCCAATAGGGATATATGTATTTGGAACTCTAAATCAAACACGGTTTGTGCTAGCTCTTTGATACTTGACACAATAAAGCAGTTTCAAGTTCTGTCTCTATGGTTTGTTTGGTGTTGATGTAGCCCTAAGCAGATACTGGCGAGAATCACTTACATGGAAAGGGGGTTGCCCAAGCTTCCAAAAAACTACAAGTTGCCTGAAATCTCAGCCAACATTTTTTCACCCAATCTTGATGATTCTTTCAGATAATGATCAGTACACCAAAACCACTTGGCTCACCAAATTTCTTTCTTCTAGGTTAAACCGTTCGTTTGCAGTAACCGTTTTCATTTTTAGGTTTCACTCTGTTTTCTCCTATAGGGATACATGTATTTCGAACTCTAAATCAAACACGGTTGGTGCTAGCTCTTTGAAACTTGACACAATAAAGCAGTTTCAAGTTCTATCTCTATGGTTTGTTTGCTGTTGATGTAGCCCTAAGCAGAGACTGGCGAAAATCACTTTCATGGAAAGGGGTTGCCAAGCTTCCAAAAAACTATGAGTTCCCTGAAATCTCAGCCAACATTTTTTCACCCAATCTTGATGATTCTTTCAGGTAATGATCAGTACACCAACACCACTTGGCTCACCAAATTTCGTTCTTCTAGGTTAAACCGTTCGTTGGCAGTAACCATTTTCATTTTTAGGTTTCACTCTGTTTTCTCCTATAGGGATACATGTATTTGGAACTCTAAATCGAACACAGTTTGTGGTACCTCTTTGAAACTTGACACAATAAAGCAGATTAAAGTTCTATCTCTATGGTTTGTTTGCTGTTGATGTAGCCCTAAGCAGAGAGTGGCGAAATCACTTTCATGGAAAGAGGTTGCCAAGCTTCCAAAAAACTGCGAGTTTCCTGAAATCTCAGCCTTCATTTTTTCACCCAATCTTGATGATTCCTTCAGGTAATGATCAGTACACCAAAACCACTTGGCTCACCAAATTTCGTTCTTCTAGATTAAACCGTTCGTTTGCAGTAACCGTTTTCATTTTTAGGTTTCAATCTGTTTTCTCCTATAGGGATACATGTATTTGGAACTCTAAATCAAACACGGTTTGTGCTAGCTCTTTGATACTTGACACAATAAAGCAGTTTCAAGTTCTGTCTCTATGGTTTGTTTGGTGTTTATGTAGCCCTATGCAGAGACTGGCGAATTCACTTTCATGAAAAGGGGTTGCCAAGCTTCCAAAAACCTACGAGTTGCCTGAAATCTCAGCCAACATTTTTTCACCCAATCTTGATGATTCTTTCAGATAATGATCAGTACACCAAAACCACTTGGCTCACCAAATTTCTTTCTTCTAGGTTAAACCGTTCGTTGGCAGTAACCGTTTTCATTTTTAGGTTTCACTCTGTTTTCTCCTATAGGGATACATGTATTTCAAACTCTAAATCAAACACGGTTTGTGCTAGCTCTTTGAAACTTGACACAATAAAGCAGTTTCAAGTTCTATCACTATGGTTTGTTTGCTGTTGATGTAGCCCTAAGAGAGACTGGCGAAAATCACTTTCATGGAAAGGGGTTGCCAAGCTTCCAAAAAACTACGAGTTGCCTGAAATCTCAGACAACATTTTTTCACCCAATCTTGATGATTCTTTCAGGTAATGATCAGTACACCAAAACCACTTGGCTCACCAAATTTCGTTTTTCTAGGTTAAACCGTTCGTTTGCAGTAACCGTTTTCATTTTTAGGTTTCATTCTATTTTCTCCTATATAGGGATACATGTATTTGGAACTCTAAATCAAACACGGTTTGTGCTAGCTCTTTAAAACTTGACACAATAAAGCAGTCTCCAGTTCTATCTCTATGGTTTGTTTGCTGTTGATGTAGCCCTAAGCAGAGAGTGACGAAAATCACTTTCATGGAAAGGGGTTGCCAAGCTTCCAAAAAACTACGAGTTGCCTGAAATCTCAGACAACATTTTTTCACCCAATCTTGATGATTCTTTCAGGTAATGATCAGTACACCAAAACCACTTGGCTTACCAAATTTCGTTCTTCTAGGTTAAACCGTTCGTTTGCAGTAACCGTTTTCATTATTAGGTTTCACTCTGTTTTCTCCTTTAGGGATACATGTATTTGGAACTCTAAATCAAACACGGTTTGTGCTAGCTCTTTGATACTTGACACAATGAAGCAGTTTCAAGTTCTATCTCTATGGTTTGTTTGCTGTTGATGTAGCCCAAAGCAGAGACTGGCGAAAATCACTTTCATGGAAACGGGTTGCCAAGCTTCCAAAAAATTAGAAGTTGCCTGAAATCTCAGCCAACATTTTTTCACCCAATCTTGATGATTCTTTCAGGTAATGATCAGTACACCAAAACCACTTGGCTCACCAAATTTCGTTCTTCTAGGTTAAACCGTTCTTTTGTAGTAACCGTTTTCATTTTTAGGTTTCACTCTGTTTTCTCCTATAGGGATATATGTATTTTGAACTCTAAATCAAACACGGATTGTGCTAGCTCTTTGAAACTTGACACAATAAAGCAGTTTCAAGTTCTATCTCTATGCTTTGTTTGCTGTTGATGTAGCCCTAAGCAGAGATTGGCGAAAATCACTTTCATGGAAAGGGGTTGCCAAGCTTCCAAAAAACTACGAGTTCCCTGAAATCTCAGCCAAAATTTTTTCACCCAATCTTGATGATTCTTTCAGGTAATGATCAGTACACCAACACCACTTGGCTCACCAAATTTCGTTCTTCTAGGTTAAACCGTTCGTTGGCAGTAACCGTTTTCATTTTTAGGTTTGACTCTGTTTTCTCCTATAGGGATAGATGTATTTGGAACTCTAAATCGAACACAGTTTGTGGTACCTCTTTGAAACTTGACACAATAAAGCAGATTTAAAGTTCTATCTCTATGGTTTGTTTGCTGTTGATGTAGCCCTAAGCAGAGAGTGGCGAAAATCACTTTCATGGAAATAGGTTGCCAAGCTTCCAGAAAACTGCGAGTTTCCTGAAATCTCAGCCTTCATTTTTTCACCCAATCTTGATGATTCCTTCAGGTAATGATCAGTACACCAAAACCACTTGGCTCACCAAATTTCGTTCTTCTAGGTTAAACCGTTCGTTTGCAGTAACCGTTTCATTTTTAGGTTTCACTCTGTTTTCTCCTATAGGGATACATGTATTTGGAACTCTAAATCAAACACGGTTTGTGCTAGCTCTTTGAAACTTGACACAATAAAGCAGTCTCCAGTTCTATCTCTATGGTTTGTTTGCTGTTGATGTAGCCCTAAGCAGAGAGTGACGAAAATCACTTTAATGGAAAGGGGTTGCCAAGCTTCCAAAAAAATACGAGTTGCCTGAAATCTCAGCCAAAATTTTTTCACCCAATCATGATGATTCTTTCAGTTAATGATCAGTACACAAATCCACTTGGCTCACCAAATTTCGTTCTTCTAGGTTAAACCTTTCGTTGGCAGTAACCGTTTACTTTTAGGTTTCACTCTGTTTTCTCCTATAGGGATACATGTATTTGGAACTCTAAATCAAACACCGTTTGTGTTAGCTCTTTGAAACTTGACACAATAAAGCAGTTTCAAGTTCTATCCTATTCTTTGTTTGCTGTTGATGTAGCCCTAAGCAGAGACTGGCGAAAATCACTTTCATGGAAAGGGGTTGCCAAGCTTCAAAAAACTACGAGTTTCCTGAAATCTCAGCCAACATTTTTTCACCCAATCTTGATGATTCTTTCATGTAATGATCAGTACACCAAATCCACTTGGCTCACCAAATTTCGTTCTTCTAGGTTAAACCATTCTTTGGCAGTAACCGTTTTCATTTTTAGGTTTCACTCTGTTTTCTCCTA
>NW_027523715.1:0-42248 GCF_052094955.1 Ictidomys tridecemlineatus | reverse complement strand
AAGTCCGTCTGCACCCCAGTCTCCAAACTCTTCTCTTTGTAACGATCTTTCTGCACCTCAGTCTCGAACCTCCACTCTATGTAACAGTCCTTTTGCACCTGAGTCTCCAAACTCTTTTCTCTGTGAGATCTTTCTGAAACTCAGTCTCTAAAGTCTGCCCTCTAAAACAGTCCTTCGGCACCCCAGTCTTTAATCTGCTCTCTGGAACAGTCCTTCTGCACCTCAGTCTCCAAACTCTGCTTTCTGCAACAGTCCTTCTGCACCCAAGTCTCCAACCTCTGCTCTTCGCAACATTCCTTCTGCACCCCATTCTCCAACCTGTGCTCCCTGTAAAAGTCCTTCTGCACCCCAGTCTCCAAACTCTGTTCTCTGTAACGATCCTTCTGCACCCTAGTCTTGAACCTCTGCTCTCTGCAACGATCCTTCTGCACCTCAGTTTCCAACTTCTGCTCTCTGCAACGATCCTTCTGCACGCTAGTCTGAAACCTCTGCTCGCTGCAACAGTCCTTGTGAACCCCAGTCTCCAACATCTGCTTCCTGAAACAGTTGTTCTGTACCTCAGTCTGATAACTCTGCTCTCTGCCATAATCCATCTGCACCCCAGTGTTCAACCTCTGCTCTCTGTAACAGTCCTTCTGCAGAATAGTTTCCAACCTCTTCTCTCTGTAACAGAAATTTTGCAACCTAGTTTCGAAACTCTGCTCTCTGTAACAGGCCTTCAGAACCCCTGTCTTCAACCTCTTCTCTCTGCAATGATTTTTCTCCACCCCAGTCTCCAACATCTGTTCTTGGCAACAGTCCTTCTGCACCATAGTCACCAATCTCTGCTTTCTGTAAGATCTTTATGCACTCCAGTCTCCAACCTCTGCTTTCTGTAACAATTCTTCTGCGCTCCAGTCTTCAACATCTGCTCTCTGCAACAGTTTTCTGCACTTCAGTCTGAAAACTCTGCTCTCTGCAAGAACCCTTCTGCACCCCAGTCTCCAACCTCTGCTCTCTGTAACAGTCCTGCTGCACCTCAGTCTCACAAGTCTGCTCTCTTAAAGATTCTTCTGCAACTTAGTCTTTAAACTCTGCACTCTGTAACAGTACTGCTGCACAACAGTCTCCAAACTCTGCTCTTTGTAACAGGACTTCTGCAACCAAGTCTCCAACCTCTTCTCTCTGCAACGATTCTTCTCCACCACAGTCTCAAACATCTGCTCTCTGCCACAGTCCTTTTGCACCCCAGTCTCCAAACTCTGCTCTCTTTAAGATCCATCTGAACCCAAGTATCCAACCTCTGCTCTCTGTAACAGTCTTTCTGCACACCAGTCTCCAACATCTGCTCTCTGAAACAGTCCTTCTGCAACTCTGCTCTCTGCAATGATCCTTTTGCACCTCAGCCTCCTACCTCTACTCTCTGTAAGACCCTTCTGCAACCCAATCTTCAAACTCAGCTCTCTGTAACAGTCCTTCTGCATCCCAGATTCCAACCTCTGCTCTCGGCAACAGACCTTCTGCACCCGAGTCTCAAACATCTGCTCTCTGTAACAATCATTCTGCACCCCAGTCTTCTACTACTGCTCTTTTTAATATTCTTTCTGCACCTCAATCTCCAACCTCTGCTCTCTGCAAAGGTCCTTCTGAACACCTGTCTCCAACCTCTGCTCTCTGTAACAGAAATTTTGCGACCCAGTCTCGAAACTCTGCTCTCTGTAACAGGCCTTCAGAACCCCAGTCTCCAACCTCTTCTCTCTGCAATGATTTTTCTCCACCCCAGTCTCCAACATCTGCTCTCAGCAAGAGTCCTTCTGCACCCCAGTCTCCACCCTCTGCTTTCTGTATCAGTCTTTCTGCACCCCAGTCTCCAACCTCTGCTCTCTGCAACAGTCTTTCTGCACCCTAGTTAGCAACATCTGATCTCTGCAACAATCATTCGGCACCCCAGACTCCAACCACTGCTCTCTGTAAAAGACATTCTGAACTGGAGTCATACCTCTGCTCTCTGTAACCTTCTTTCTTCACCACAAACTCCAATCTCTGCTTTTTCTATCAGTCCTTCTGCACCCCAGTCTCCAAACTCTGCTCTATGTAAGAGTCCTACTGCACATCAGTCTCCAACCTCTTCTCTCTGTAAGATCCTACTGCACCCCAGTATCCAAACCCTGCTCTCTGTATCATGCTTTCTCTACCCCAGTCTCCACCCTATGCTTTCTGCAATGGTCGAGCTGCACCTTAATCTCAAAACTCTGTCCTCTGCAACAGTTTTTCTGCTCCCCAGTCTCCAATCTCTGCTCTCTGTAACAGTCCTTCTGTACCGCAGTCTCAAAACTCTGCTCTCTGTAAGACTCTTCTGAAAACCAGTCTCCAAACTCTGCTTTCTGTAACAGTACTTCTGAACCCAGACTCCAAACTCTGCTCTCTGTAACAGTCCTTCTGCAACCAACTCTCCAAAATCTGCTCTCTGTAACAGTCCTTCGGCACCCCCAGTCTCCACCCTCTGCTCTCTGTAATTATCCTTCTGCACCCAAGTCTCCAACGTCTGCTCTCTGCAACAATCCTTCTTCACCCCAGTCTCCAAACTTTTTTCACTGGAAGCTTTTCTGCACCCCAGTTTTCAAACTCTTCTCTCGGTAACATTCCTTCTGCACCACAGTCTCTAACGTCTACTCTCTGCAATGGTCCCTATGCACCCCAGTCTCCAACCTTGTTCTCTACAACAATTCTTCTGTACCGCAGTCTTAAACCTCTGTTCTCTGTAAGGTTCCTTCTGCACCCCATTCTTCAAACCTTGCTCTCTGCAACAGTCCTTCTGCACCTCACTTTGCAACCTCTGCTATCTGCAACAGTTTTTCTGCACCCCAGTCTCCAAACTCTGCTTTCTGTATCAGTCCTTCTGCAGCCCGGTCTCTAAACTCTGCTATCTGTAACAGTCCTTCTGCACCTCAGACTCCAACCTCTGCTCTCTGGAACAGTCCTACTGCACCCCAATATACAACCTCTGCTCTCTGCCTCAGTCCTTCTGCACCTCAGTGTCCAAACTTTGCTCTCTGTATGATCGTTCTGAAACCCAGTCCTCAACTTCTGCTATCTGCAATGGTCCTTCTGCACCCCACTCTCCAAACTCTGTTCTCCAAAACAGTTATTCTGCACCCCAATCTCCAAACTTTGCTCCCTGTAACAGTTCTTCTGTACCACAGTATCCAACCTCTGTTCTCTGTAAGGATCCTCTGCACCTCAGTCTGCAACCTCTCCTCTCTGCAACAGTCCTCCTGCACCTCTGCTCGCTGAAACAGTCCTTCTGCAGCCCAGTCTACGAAATATGCTCTCTGAAATATTCCTCTTACACCACAATCTCCAACCTCTGCTCTCTGTTACCGTCCTTCTGTACTGCTGTCTCCAACCTCGTATCTCTGTAACAGTTCTTCTGCACTCCAGTCTCCAAAGTCTGCTTTCTGTATCAGTCCTTCTGCACCCCGGTCTCTAAACTATTCTCTCTGTAACAGTCCTTCTGCACCTCAAACTCCAACCGCTGCTCACTGCAACAGTCCTATTGCGGCCCAATCTCCAACCTCTGCTCTCTGCAACAGTCCTTCTGCACCTCAGTGTTCAAACTCTCCTCTTTGTATGTTACTTCTGAAATCCAGTCTCCAACCTCTGCTATATGCAATGGTCCTTCTCCACCCCCGTCTCCAACCTCTGTTCTCTACAACAGTTATTCTGCACCCCAGTCTCCAACCTCTGCTCTGTGTAACAGTCCTTCTGTACCACAGTCTCCAAACTCTGCTCTCTGTAACAGTCTTTCTGCACCTCAGTCTGCAACCTCTGCTCTCTGCAATAGTCTTTCTGCACCCCAGTCTGCAATCTCTGTTCTCTTCAACAGTCCTTCTGCACCCCAGTCTCCAACATCTGCTCTCTAAACAGTCCTTCTGCACCCCAGTCTCCAACATCAGCTCTCTGCAACAGTCCTTCTGCACCTCAGTGTCCAAACTCTGCTCTCTGAAACGATCCTTCTTAACCCCAGTCTCCAACGTCTGCTCTCTGAAAGATCCTTCTGTCCCCAGTTTCCAAACTCTGCACTCTGTAATATTCCTTCTCCACGCCAGTCTCCAAACTCTGCTTTCTGCAACGGTCCTGCTGCACCCCAGTCTTCAACCTCTGTACTCTGCAACACTCCTTCTGCTCCCCAGTCTCCAAACTCTGCTCTCTGTAACAGTCCTTCTGTACCGCAATCTCCAAACTCTGCTCTCTGTAAAGGTCCTTTTGCAAGCCAGTCTCCAACCTCTGCTTTCTTTGTCCGTCCTTCTGTACCTCAGTCTCTAACCTCTGATCTCTGTAGAAGTCTTACTGCATCCCATTCTCTATCTTCTGCTCTCTGCAACAGTCTTTCTGAACAACAGTTTCCAACATCTGCTCTCTGAAAAAGTTTTTGAATACCCTGGTCCCCAACCTCTGTTCTCTGCAACAGTCATTCTGTACTGCAGTCTCCAACTTCTGCTCTCTGCAACGAAACTTCTACACCCCAGCCTCCTATATCTGCTCTCTGCAAAAGTCCTTCTGCACCTCAATCTGAAAATTTTGCTCTCTGCAACAATTTTTCTGCACCCCAGAATTAAACATCTACTCTCTGAAACAGTCCTTCTGCACCTCAGTTTCCAAACTCTGCTCAATGTAAGATCCTTCTGCAACACAGTCTCCAAAATTTGCTCCCCTTAACAGTCCTCATGAACCTCAGCCTCCAAACTCTGCTGTTTGTAAGATCCTTCTGCCACTTAGTCCCTAACTCTGCTCTCTATAACAGTCCTTCTGCACCCCAGTCTTCTACCTCTGCTTTCTGTAACAGGCCTTCTGCAACCCAGTCTCCAACCTCTTCTCTCTGCAACGATCATTCTACACCTCAGTCTCTAACATCTGCTCTCTGTAAAATCCTTCTGCAACCCAGTCTCCCAACTCTGCCCTCTCTAACAGATATTCTGCACCCCTTCTTTGAACTCTCCTCTCCGTAACAGGCCTTCTGCACCCCAGTCTCCAAATTCTGTTCTCTATAACAAGCCTTCTGCACCCCAGTCTCCAACGTCTGCTCTCTGAAACAGTCCTTCTGCACCCCAGTCTCCAACCTGTGGTCTCTGCAGCAGTCCTTCTGCACCTCAGTCTTAAAACGCTATTCTCTGCTACGATCCTTTTGCACCTCAGTCTCCAACCTCTACTCTCTGTAACACTCTTTTTGCACCCAGTCTCCAACCTATGCTCTCTGCAACGATCATTATGCACTCTAGTCTCCAACGTCTCCTCTCCTCAACAGTCCTACTCAAACTCTGTCTCCAAATTCTGCTCTCTGGAACAGTCCTTCTTCAGCCAAGTCTCCAACCTCTGCTCTTTGCAACAGTCCTTCTGCACCCCAGTCTACAACTTCTGCTCTGTGTAAAAGTCCTTCTGCACCCAAGTCTCCAACATCTGCTCTCTGTAACAATTCTTCTGCACCCCAGTCTCCAACCTCTGCTCTCTGTAACAGTCCTTCTGCCCTATATACTGCAACCTCTGCTCTCTGTTTTTATATACCGTATTCTCCAAACTCTGCTCTCTATAATGGTCCCTCTGTACCCCAATTTCCAACCTCTGCATTCTGTAACAGTCCTTCTGCACCTCAGTCTGAAACCTCTGCTCTCTACTCTATCCTTCTGCACACCAGTCTCCAATCATAGCTCTCTGTAACATTCGTCCTGCACCACAGTCACCAACCATTGCTCTCTGTAAGATCCTACTGCAACCAAGCCTCAAAAGTCTGCTCTCTATAACAGTTTTTCTGCAACCCAGTCTCCAACCTCTGCTCTCTGTAGCAGACCTTATGCACCCCGGTCTCCAAACTCTGCCCTCTGAAACAGTCCTTCTGCACGCCAGTCTGCAACCTCTGCTCTTTGTAACGCTCCTTCTGCACCCAAGACTCACACCTCTGTTTTCTGTATCATAATTCTTCACCCCAGTCTCAAACGTCTGCTCTGTGTAACAGTCCTTCTGAATCTCAGTCTCCAACGTCTTCTCTCTGCAACAGTTCTTCTGCACCCCAGTCTCCAACCTCTGCTTTCTGCAACATTCTTTCTGCACCCCAGTCTCCAACCGGTGCTTTCTGTAACAGTTCTTCCGCACCGCAGTCTCCCACCTCTGCTCTCTGTAACGATCCTTCTGCAGCCCAGTCTCCAACATCTGCTCTCTTCAATGATCCTTCTGCAACCGAGTCTCCAACGTCTGCTCTCTGTAACTGTTTTTCTGCACCTAAGTCTTCAACCTCTGCTCTCTGCAAACGTCCTTCGGCACCCTTGTCTCCAACCTCTGCTCTCTACAACAATCCTTATGCACCACAGTCTCCAACATCTGCTCTCTGCAACAGTCTTTCTGCACCCCAGTATCCAAAGTCTCCTCTCTTTAACACTCCTTCTGCACTGCAGTCTCCAACCTCTGTTCTCTGTAAGGTTGTTCTGAACCCCAGTTTCCAAAACTCTGCTCTCTGTAACATTCCTTCTCAACTCAGTCAAAAACCTCTGCTTTCTTTAATGGTCCTGCTGCAACCCAGTCTCCAACATCTGTTCTCTGCCACAATCTTTCTACTCCTCAGTCTCAAACCTCTGCTCTCTGTAACAGTCTTTCATACCGCAGTCTCCAACCTCTGCTCCCTTTAACGGTCCTTCTACACCCCAGTCTCAAACCTCTGCTTTCTGTATAAGTTTTTCTGAACCATGATTTTCAACCTCTGCTCTCTGTAACAGTACTTTTGCACCTCTGTGTCAAACCTCTTAACTCTGCAGCCTTACTTCTGCACCCCATTCTCTAACCTCTGCTCTCTGTAAAAGTCCTTCTGCACCCAATTTTCTAACCCATGCTCTATGCAACAGTCCTTCTGTACCACAGTCTCCAAACTCTGCTCTCTGTACCGGTCCTTATGCAGCCCAGTCTCAACCTATGCATTCTGTATCAGTAATTCTGCACCCCAGTCTCAAAACTTTCTCTCTGTAACATTCTTTCTGCACCTCAGTCTCCAACCTCTGCTCTCTTCGACAGTTCTTCAGCACCACAGTCTCCAAACTCTGCTCCCTGCAAAAGTTCTTCTGAACCCCAGTCTCCAACATCTGCACTCTGAAACAGTTCTTCTATAAACTATTCTCCAACCTCTGCTCTCTGTAACAGTCCTCGTGTATTGCAGTCTCCGAACTCTGCTCTCTGCAACGGTCTTTCTGCACCCCAGTCTCCAACCTCTGCTCTGTGTAACAGTTCTTATTCACCTCAGTCTCCAAATTCTGCTCTCTGCAACAGTCCTTCTGCACCCAAGTCTCCAACACATGCTCCCTGCAACAGTCCTTCTTCACCCCATTCTCCAACCTCTGCTATCTGCAACAGTCCTTCTACACCCCAGTCTCCAACTTCTGCTCTCTGCAACAGTTCTTCTGCACCCCAGTCTCCAACATCTTCTCTCTGCAACAGTCCTTCTAAACCCCAGTCTACCACCTCTTCTCTCTGCAAGGATCCATCTGCATTCCAGTGTCCAACATCTCCTCTCTGAAACAGTCCTTCTACACCGCAGTCTCCAAACTCTGCTCTCTGCTACAGTCCTTCTGCACCCCAGTCTTCAACCTCTGCTCTCTGCAACATTTCTTCTTCACCACAGTCTCCCACTTGTGCTCTCTGTATCTGTCCTGCTTCACAGCAGTCTTTAATCTCTGCTCTCTGTAGCGATCCTTCTGCACCTCAGTCTTCAACCTCCGATCTCTGCAAGGATCCTTTTTCACCAGTCTCCAACCTCTGCTCTCTGTACCAGTTCTTCTGCACCCCAGTCTCCAAATTATGCTCTCTGTAAAAGGCCTTGTGCACCCCAGACTTCAACCTCTGCTCTCTGTAACAGGCCTTCTGCACCCCACTCTCCAACCTGTGCTGTCTCTAACGATTCTTCTGCACCCCAGTCTCCAAACTCTGCTCTCTGTAGCTGTTCTCGGCACTCCAGAAACCAACATCTGCTCTCTGCTACATTCCTTCTGCACCTCAGTCTGAAAACTCTGCTATCTGCAACAATTCTTCTGCACCCCAGTTTCAAAACTTTGCTCTCTGTAACAGAAATTCTGAACCTCAGTCTCCAAAATGCTCTCTGTAAGATCCTTCTGAAACCCAGTCTCGAAACATTGCCATCTGTAACAGTTCTGCTGGACACCAATCTCCAAACTCTGCTCTCTGTAAGAATCCTTCTGCACCCCAGTCTCCAACCTATCCTCTCTTTAACAGTCCTTCTGAACCTCAGTCTCTAACCTCTGCTCACTGTAATGATGCTTCAGCACACCAATCTCCAACTTCTGCTCTCTGTAACAGTCTTTCTGCACCACAGTCTCCAACATCTGCTCTCTGAAACGGTCCTTCTGCACCCCAGTCTCCAAACTCTGTTCTCTAACAGTCCTTCTGCACCTCAGACTCAAACCTCTGCTCTCTGTATCAGTCCTTCTAAGCCTCAGTCTGAAACCTCTGATCTCTGCAACGATCCTTCTGCACCCTGGTCTCCAAACTGTGCTGTCTGTAAGAATCCTTCTGCACAGAAGTCTCCAACCTCTTCTCTCTTACAGGTCTTCTGCACCCCAGTCTCCAAACTCTGCACTCTGTAACAGTCCTTCTGCACCCCAGTCCCCAATCTCTGCTTACTGTATCAGTCCATCTGCACCACAATTTCCAATCTCTGCTCTCTGTAATAGTCTTTCTGCATCTCAGTCTAAAAACTCTGCTCTCTGTAACAGTCCTTCTGCACTCCTGTCTCCAACATCTGCTCTCTGCAAAAGTCCTTCTGCACCAAATCTCCAACCTATGCCTCTGTAACCCAGTCTCCAAAATCTGCTCTCTGCAACAGTCCTTCGGCACCCCAATCTCCAACCTGTGCTCTCCGCAACAGTCCTTCTACACCCTAGTGTCCAATCTCTGCTTTCTGCAACAGTCATTCTGCAACCCAGTCTCCAACCTCTGCTCTCTGTAACAATCCTTCTGCACCTCAGTCTTCAACCTCTGCTCTCTGCAACGGATTTTCTGCACCTCAGTCTCCAAAAACTACTCTCTGTAAATGTACTTCTGAACCTCTTCTCCAAACTCTGCTCTCTTTAATAGGCCTTCTGCACCCAGGTCTCCAACCTCTGTTCTCTATTACAATCCTTCTGCTACCCAGTCCCTAACTCTGCTCTTTGCAACAGGCCTTCTGCACCCCAGTCTCCAAAATGTGCTCTCTGAAAAAGTCTTTCTGCACCTCAGTTTGAAAACTCTTTTCTCTACAACGATCTTTCTGCACCCCAGCCTCCAACCTCTGCTCTCTGTAACAGTCCTGCTGCACATCGGTCTACAACTCTGCTCTCTGTAAGATTCTTGTCCAACCTTGTCTAAAAACTGCTCTCTGTAGGAGTTCTACTGCACCCCAGTCTCCAAACTCTGCTCTCTGCAGCAATCCTTTCGCACCTCAGTCTCGAAACTCTACTCTCTGCAACAGTCATTCTGCACCCCAGTCTCAAAACTCTGCTGTCTGCAATGATCTTTCTGTACACCAGTTTCCAACGTCTGCTCTCTGCAAAAGTCTTTCTGCACCCCAGTCTCCAACCTCTGCTCTCTTCAACGATCCCTATGCACCCCAGACTAAAAATTCTGCTCTCTACAACAATCCTTTTGCACCCCAGTTTCCAAGCTCTGTTCTCTGCAAAAGTTCTTCTGCTCCCCAGTCTCCTACATCTGCTCCCTGCAACAGTCTTTCTGCACCTCAGTCTGACAACTCTGCTCTCTGCAACGATCATTTTGCACCCCAGTCTCTAACCTCTGTTCTCTAAAACAGTTATTCTGCAACCCAGTATTTAACCTCTACTCTCTGTAACAGTCCTTCTGTACCACAGTCTCTAACCTTTTTTTTTTGTAACGGTACTTATGCACCCCAGTATCCAACCTCTGCTTTCTGTATCCGTCATTTTCCACCACTGTCTTTAAACTCTGCCAGCTGTAACAGTCCTTCTGCAACTCAGTCTGCAAACTCTGCTTTCTGCAACAGTACTTTTACACTCCAGTATTTATCCTCTGCTCTCTCCAACAGTCCTTTTGCAACACAGACTTCAACATCTGCTCTCTAAAACAGTTCTTCTCCACCCAGGTCTCCAACCTCTGCTCTCTGTAAAAGTCCTTCTGTACTGCAGTCTCCAAAATCTGCTCTTTGTAAGATCCTTCTGCAACCCAGTCTGCAAACTCTGCCCTCTGTAACAGACCTTCTGCACCCCTTCTCCAACCTCTGTTCTCTGTAACAGTCCTCGAGTAGTGCAGTCTCCAAAAAATGCTCTCTGTAACGGTCCTTCTGCACCCCAGTCTCCAACCTCTGCTTTCAGTATCACTACTTATGCACCCCAGTCTCCAACCTCTGCTCTTGGAAAAAGTCCTTCTTCACCTCAGTCTCCAAACTCTGCTCTCTGCCACAGTCTTCCTGCACAAAAGTCTCAAAACTCTACTCCCTGCAACACTCCTTCTGCACCTCAGTCTCTAAACTCTGCTCTCTGTAACAGTCCTTTTGTACCGCAGTCTCAAAACTCTGTTCTCTGTAATGGTCCTTCTGAACCCCAGTCTCCAATGTCAGGTTTCTTTATCAGTTCTTCTTCACCCCAGTCTTCAACCTCTGCTCTCAGTAACAGTCCTTCTGCACCCCAGTCTCCAACTTCTGCTCTCTGCAACATTTCTTCTGCACCACAGTCTCCATCTGTGCTCACTGTAACTGTCCTTCTGCACCCCAGTCTCCACCCACTGATCTCCGTAACAATCCTTCTGGACCTCCTTCTCTAACCTCTGCTCTCTGTAACAGTCCTTCTGTACCACAGTCTCAAAACTATGCTCTCTATAATAGTCTTTCTAAACCCCAGACTCCAACGTGAGCTTTCTCTATCAGTTCTTCTGCACCCCGGTCTCCGAACTCTGCTTTCTGTAACAGTCCTTCTGCAACTCAGTCTCCAAACTCTGCTCTCTGCAACAGTCCTTCTGCACCTCAGTCTGAAAACTATGTTCTTTGCAACTATCCTTCTGCAACCCTGTCTCAAAACCCTGCTTTCTGTAACAGTTCTTCTTCACCCCAGTCTCCAACCTCTGCTCTTTGTAACAGGCCTTTAGCACCCCATTCTCCAACCTCTGCTCTCTGTAACAGTGCTTCTGCACCTCAGTCTACAAACTCTGTTTTCTGCAACAGTCCTTCTGCACCCCAGTCTCCAACATCTGCTCTCTGCAACAGTTCTTCTGCACCAAATCTCCATCGTCTGCCACTGTAACATTCCTACAGTAACCCAGTCTCCAAACTCTGCTTCCTGCAACAGTCCTTCTGCACCCCAATCTCCAACCTGTGCTCTCCGCAACAGTCCTTTTACACCCCAGTATCCAGACTCTGCTCTCTGCAACAGTCCCTCTGCAACCCAGTCTCCAACCTCTGCTCCCTGTAACAATCCTTCTGCACCTCAATCTTCATTTTTTTTTCTTTTTTTTATTGGTTGTTCAAAACATTACAAAGCTATTGACATATCATGTTTCATACATTAGATTCAAGTTGGTTATGAACTCCCATTTTTACCCCAAATACAGATTGCAGAATCACATCTGTTACATATCCACATTTTTACATAATACCCTATTAGTATCTGTTGTATTCTGCTCCCTTTCCTATCCTCTACTATCCCCCCTCCCCTCCCATCTTGTCTCTCTACCCCATCTACTGTATTTCACTTCTCTCCTTGTTTATTTACCCATTCCCCTCGCAACCTCTTATGAGTGCTTTAGTATAACAATGAGTGTCTCCCTCCATTACCATGCAATTTCTCTTTTCTCTCCTTTTCCCTCCCACCTATTGTATCTGTTTAATGTTGATCTTTCCTTCCTGCTCTTCCTCCCTGCTCTGATCCTGGTTATTCTCATTATATCAAAGAAGATATTTGGTATTTGTTTTTTAGGGATTGGCTAGCTTCACTAAGCATAATCTGCTCTAGTGCCATCCATTTCCCTGCAAAATCCATGATTTTGTTATTTTTTAGTGCTGCGTAATATTCCATGGTGTATAAATGCCACATTTTTTTTATCCATTCATCTATTGAAGGGCATCTGGGTTGGTTCCACAGTCTAGCAATTGTGAATTGTGCTGCTATGAACATCGATGTGGCAGTATCCCTGTAATAAGCTCTTTTAAGGTCTTCAGGGAATAGTCCGAGAAGGGCAATAGCTAGGTCAAATGGTGGTTCCATTCCCAGCTTTCTCAGGAATCTCCATACTGCTTTCCAAATTGGCTGCACTAGTTTGCAGTCCCACCAGCAATGTACAAGAGTACCCTTTTCCCCACATCCTCGCCAGCACTTGTTGTTGTTTGAGTTCATAATGGCTGCCAATCTTACTGGAGTGAGATGGTATCTTAGGGTGGTTTTGATTTGCATTTCTCTGACTGCTAGAGAAGGTGAACATTTTTTCATATATTTGTTGATTGATTGTATGTCCTTCTCTGAGAAGTGTCTATTTAGGTCTTTGGCCCATTTGTTGATTGGGTTATTTGTTTTCTTATTGTTTAATTTTTTGAGTTCTTTGTATACTCTGGATATTAGGGCTCTATCTGAAGTGTGAGGAGTAAAAATTTGTTCGCATGATGTAGGCTCCCTATTTACCTCTCTTATTGTTTCTCTTGCTGAGAAAAAACTTTTCAGTTTAAGTAAGTCCCATTTGTTGATTCTTGTTATTAACTCTTGTGCTATAGGTGTCCTGTTAAGGAATTTGGAACCCGACCCCACAATATGTAGTTCGGAGCCAACTTTTTCCTCTATCAGGCGCAGAGTCTCTGTTTTGATATCTAGTTCCTTGATCCACTTTGAGTTAACTTTTGTGCATGGCGAGAGGAGGGGATTCAGATTCATTTTGTTGCAAATGGATTTCCAGTTTTCCCAGCACCATTTGTTGAAGATGCTAGCCTTCCTCCATTGCATGCTTTTAGCTCCTTTATCAAATATAAGATAGTTGTAGCTTTGTGGATTAGTCTCTGTGTCCTCTATTCTGTACCATTGGTCCACCCGTCTGTTTTGGTACCAGTACCATGCTGTCTTTGTTACTATTGCTCTGTCATATAGTTTGAAATCTGGTATCGCTATACCGCCTGATTCACGCTTCCTGCTTAGAATTGCTTTTGCTATTCTGGGCCTTTTATTTTTCCATATGAATTTCATGGTTGCTTTATCTATTTCTACAAGAAATGCCGTTGGGATTTTGATTGGGATTGCATTAAACCTATAGAGAACTTTTGGTAATATCGCCATTTTGATGATGTTAGTTCGGCCTCTCCATGAACAGGGTATATTTTTCCATCTTCTAAGATCTTCTTATACTTCTCTCTTTAGGGTTTTGTAGTTTTCATTGTATAGATCTTTCACCTCTTTTGTTAGGTTGATTCCCAAGTATTTTATTTTCTTTGAGGATATTGTGAATGGAGTGTTTTTCCTCATTTCCATTTCAGAAGTTTTGTCGCTGATATACAGAAATGCCTTTGATTTATGCGTGTTAATTTTATATCCTGCTACTTTGCTGAATTCATTTATTAGTTCTAGTAGTTTTTTTTGTGGACCCTTTTGGTTCTTCTAGGTATAGAATCATGTCGTCCGCAAAAAGTGATATTTTAAGTTCTTCTTTTCCTATTTTTATGCCTTTAATTTCTTTCGTCTGTCTAATTTCTCTGGCCAGTGTTTCGAGAACTATATTGAATAGAAGTGGTGATAGAGGGCATCCCTGTCTTGTTCCAGATTTTAGGGGGAATGCCTCTAATTTTTCTCCATTCAGAATGATGCTAGCCTGAGGCTTGGCATAAATAGCTTTTACAATGTCGAGGTAAGATCCTGTTATCCCTAGTTTTTCTAGTGTTTTGAACATAAAGGGATGCTGTACTTTGTCGAAAGCTTTTTCTGCGTCTATTGAGATGATCATATGGTTCTTATCTTTAAGTCGATTGATGTGGTGAATAACATTTATTGATTTCCGTATATTGAACCATCCTTGCATCCCAGGGATGAATCCTACTTGATCATGGTGTACAATTTTTTTGATGTGCCTTTGTATCCAATTCGCCAGAATTTTATTGAGGATTTTTGCATCTAAGTTCATCAGAGATATTGGTCTGTAGTTTTCTTTCTTTGAGGTGTCTTTGTCTGGTTTCGGAATCAGGGTGATGTTGGCCTCATAGAATGAATTTGGCAGAGCTCCCTCTTTTTCTATTTCCTGAAATAACTTGAAAAGTATTGGTATTAATTCTTCTTTAAAGGTTTTGTAAAACTCCGCTGTATACCCATCCGGTCCTGGGCTTTTCTTGGTTGGAAGTCTTTTGATTGCTTCTTCTATTTCATCTATTGATATTGGTCTGTTT
Source organism: Ictidomys tridecemlineatus (assembly GCF_052094955.1). Taxonomy (NCBI): domain Eukaryota; kingdom Metazoa; phylum Chordata; class Mammalia; order Rodentia; family Sciuridae; genus Ictidomys; species Ictidomys tridecemlineatus. Next base: position 27,859 of record NW_027523715.1, on the reverse strand, counting down.
AAGTTATGGGTATCCTCCTGACTCAGTCTGGGCAAATCATATGACTTAAGGAATTTATCGATGTCTTCACTATCCTCTATTTTATTGGAATATAGGTTTTCAAAATAATTTCTAATTGTCTTCTGTATTTCTGTTGTGTCTGTTGTAATATTGCCTTTTTCATCCCGTATGTTAGTAATTTGAGTTCTCTCTCTTCTTCTCTTCGTTAGCATGGCTAGGGGTCTGTCAATCTTATTTATTTTTTCAAAGAACCAACTTTTGGTTTTGTTAATTTTTTCAATAGTTTCTTTTGTTTCAATTTTGTTGATTTCCGCTCTGATTTTAATTATTTCTTGCCTTCTGCTACATTTGCTGTTGTTTTGCTCTTCCTTTTCTAGGGCTTTGAGATGGAGTGTGAGCTCATTTATTTGTTGGTTTTTCCTTTTTTTGAGGTATGACCTCCAGGCGATGAATTTCCCTCTTAAAACTGCTTTCATTGTGTCCCATAGATTCCGATATGTTGTGTCTGTATTTTCATTTATCTCTAAGAATTTTTTGATTTCCTTCTTTATGTCTTCTGTAACCCATTGATCATTCAGTAACATATTGTTCATTTTCCATGTGATGTAGGATTTTTCCTTCCTTCTTTTATCATTGATTTCCATTTTCATTGCATTATGATCAGATAAAATGCATGGTATTATCTCCACCCCTGTATATTTACTGAGGGATGCCCTATGACATAATATATGGTCTATTTTTGAGAAGGATCCATGTGCTGTTGAAAAAAAAGTATAGCCACTTGATGTTGGATGATATATTCTATATATGTCAGTTAAGTCTAGGTTGTTGATTGTGATATTGAGTTCTATAGTTTCTTTATTCAACTTTTGTTTGGAAGATCTGTCCAATGGTGAGAGAGGTGTGTTGAAGTCACCCATAATTATTGTATTGTGGTCTATTTGATTCTTGAACTTGATGAGAATTTCTTTCATGAACATCACAGCCCCATTATTTGGTGCATAAATATTGATGATTGTTATGTCTTGTTGGTGAATGGTTCCTTTTAACAGTATATAATGACCTTCCTTATCCCTTTTGATTAATTTAGTCTTGAACTCGATTTTATTCGATATGAGGATGGCCACACCTGCCTGCTTGCGAGGTCCGTGTGCGTGGTATATTTTTTCCCAACCTTTCACCTTCAGCCTGTGTATGTCTTTTCCAATCAGATGCGTCTCCTGGAGGCAGCATATTATTGGGTTTGTTTTTTTAATCCATGTTACCAGCCTATGTCACTTTATTGGAGAGTTTAAGCCATTAACGTTTAGAGTTACTATTGATGTATGGTTTGTACTTCCAGTCATGTTTGATTATTTATCTTCTTTTAGTTTGTTTCTCCTAGCTTAGCTTTCCCCCGCCCTCTGGCTTTATAGAGGCACTTCCCACTGATGGTTTTGGTTATTGTTTTTCATTTCTTCCTCATGTAATGTTTTGCTCAAGACGCTTTGCAATGCTGGTTTTCTGGCTACGAATTCTTTTAGTTTTTGTTTATCCTGAAAGATTTTTATTTCGTTGTCATACCTGAAGCTTAATTTTGCTGGATACAAAATTCTTGGTTGGCAACCATTGTCTTTCAGTGTTTGAAATACGTCGTTCCAGGATCTTCTCGCTTTTAGCGTCTGTGATGAAAAATCTGTTTTAGATACGGGAACTGGGCTGTGTGCCGAGTACTATCCTCTGAAGAAGGGACCACGACTCCGAACGCAGCGGTTGTGTGTTCCCTGCTGCACCTTTGGGCAAAAACGGTTCTGGAGTTGCTTGGCAGTCCCCTGCAAGGGGACCCGCACTCCGGAGGGAGGGGCTGGAGAGCTGTGGCGGCAGCCGCTTGGACACAGGCACCTAGCCGAGGAGCTACGGAGGTCCCAGCGTCGCTGCTAAGGCCGCGGACAACCGTGGCGCCAGAGCGCGGCCCACAACCTGCCTGCTCAGGATCACTAGGCAAAGCTGAGCTGACGTGGAGCTAAGGCGTGCAGCCTGGGCCCCTCAGAAAACACACACTGAGCACGAATCAGCGGCATGCAAGCTCTGGTTCGCCTGCTTCTCCTATCTCAGCACTAACGATCCCACTGAAATAACTAGTCCCACCTGAACTCACAGAGGTAAAAACCAACTGAGTACCATAGCCGGACCCAGGGAATCAGGAGGGACGTGGGACCTGCAGAGCAGAACTCACAGCTATTGCTTTCCATCAGTGCTGACAACAGAGGTCCCTTGCACCAGATGCCAGGGGAGTCACTACCTGAGGGCAAACAAGTTCGCTGGGGCCCTCAGCCCCAAGCCACACAAACTTGGGGTCTGAGGGAGGCAAACAGAAAGGGTGTGGCCAGGCATCCATGAAAACAGAGCTCCCAGGAGCAGAAGACCCAGCGTGTAGCCAGTAGTGTGGTAAGCGTCACAGGTGAGCGGGGCCTGGATTGAGGAACCACAAGAGAAGGCTCAAAGTACTCAGGATTGGAGACCCACACAGTCTGGGAAGAAGAGCTGAGGCATAGTGATTGGTTCCTACCTATCAAGAAAAGAAGCCTGGCCCAGTGGGCATAGCTCCACCTACTGGAAGAGAAGTTAACCGAGCTCTATGACTGCATTTATTATTATTATTATTTTTCAATGATTATTATTAGTACTTTTTTAAATTTTTCTATTTTTTATCTTTTTATTTTTTTATTTTTATTTTTATTTTATTTTATTTTTTTTTTACTTTTTGATGTTGATTAGTTGTTGTTCTTTAACTTTCTTATTAATGGTTTCAATTTTTTAAATTCTTTTTATTCTATTATGGTTACTATTATTTTTTAAACTTTAATTTTCATTTTTTATTATCACTATAATTTTTTTTGTTTTAAAGTATTAATTTTTTGTTCTTTTCTTTCTTTCTTTTCACTTTTTTCTTCTGTCTTTTCATTTCTTTTCAATTTTCTTACTTCCCCTTTCCTGAACTCTACCTGCCTACACTCATTCTCTTTAGTGACTTCTTCCCTTCCCTTCTATTATCTGTCCTCCCAAGCATCCAATAAATTTATAAGAATAAACAATAACTCAGCAGTCAAACAGAACAAGAAGTAACATGAGCATAAAAAAGCAAGGAAGAAAAGGAGTACAAACAATGAAGGACAGCCTAAATATTCAGGAGGACTTAGAGTCATCAGAAAAATGGCCATATAAAGAACTCAAGGAACACCTTAGACAGATGGAAAAGAATCTTAAAGATCACATTGAAAGTGAATTACAGAAACAGATAAAAGAAGAAGTTAAGCATCTTTATCAGGAAATAGAGATTATTAAAAAAATCAAAATGTAATTCTGGAAATGAAGGAAACGGTAAACCAAATTAAAAACTCAATCAAGAGTATCACCAACGGAGTGGAACAAGTAGAAGCCGGAACGTCAGATAATGAAGACAAAATATATCATCTTGAAAGGAGTCTAGCCAACTCAGATAGGCTGGTAAAAAATCACGAGAAAAACATCCAAGAGATTTGGGATAATATAAAAAAACCAAATTTGCGAGTCATCGGGATAGAAGAAGGCACAGAGATTAATACCAAGGGAATGAGTAACCTGCTGAATGAAATAATTACAGAAAACTTTCCAGAAATAAAAAAGGAAACAGATATACAAATTGTAGATGCATACAGGACACCGAGTACACAAAATCACAGTAGACCAACGCCAAGACACATTGTTATGAAGATATCCAACATACAGAACAAAGAGAAAATATTAAAAGCTACAAGAGAAAAGAGGCAGATTACATTTAGGGGTAAACCAATAAGGTTAACAACGGATTTTTCATCACAGACGCACCTCAATCTTCAAACTCTGCTTTCTGCAACGGTCCTTCTGCACCTCAGTCTCCAAAAACTGCTCTCTGTAAATGTACTTCTGAATCCCTTCTCCAAACTCTGCTCTTTGTAATAGGCCTTCTGCACCCCAGTCTCCAACCTCTATTCTCTATAACAATCCTTCTGCACTCCAGCCCCAAGATTTTACTCTCTACAACGATCCTTCAACACCCCAGTCCCTAAACTCTGCTCTTTGCAACAGTCCTCCTGCACCCCAGTCTCCAACATGTGCTCTCTGCAAAAGTCCTTCTGCACCTCAGTCTGAAAACTCGGTTCTCTACCACGATCCTTCTGCTCCCCAGTCTCCAACCTCTGCTCTCTGTAACAGTCCTGCTGCACATCGGTCTACAACTCTGCTCTCTGTAAGATCCTTGTGCAACCTTTTCTGAAAACTCAGCTCTCTATAGGAGTTCTAATGCACCCTAGTCTCCAACCTCTGCTCTCTGCAATGATCTTTCTGCACATCAGTCTCGAAACTCTATTCTCTGTAACAGTCCTTCTGCACCCCAGTCTCAAACCTCTGCTGTTTGCAACAATCTTTCTGTACACCAGTTTCCAACATCTGCTCTCTGCAACAGTCCTTCTGCACCCCAGTCTCCATCCTCTGCTCTCTGCAACAATCCCTGTGCACCCCAGTATCCAATATCTGCTCTATGCAACAGTCCTTATTCACCCCTGTCTCCAACCTCTGCTCTCTGCAACAGTCCTTCTGCACCTCAGTCTGAAAACGCTGTTCTCTGCAATGATCCTTCTGCACCCCAGTCTCCAAACTCTGCTCTCTGTAATATTTCTGTTGCACTTCAGTCTCGAAACTCTGCTCTTTGTAAGATCCTTCTGCAACCCTGTCTCCAAACTCTGCTCTATGTAACAGTCCTTCTGCACCCCAGTCTCCAACCACTGCTCTTTACAAGAGTCCTTCTAAAATCCAGTCTCCAAACTCTGCTTTCTGCAACAGTCCTTCTGCACCCCTGTCTCCAACTTCTGTTCACTTTAACAATCATTCTTCACCTCAGTTACCAAACTCTGATCTCTGCAATGGTCCTTCTGCACCACAGTCTCTAACCTCTGCTATCTGTAACAATCCCTCTGCACCCCAGTCTAAAAACTCTGCTCTTTACAACAATCCTTTTGCACCCCAATTTTCTAAACTCTGCTCTCTGCAAAAGTTTTTTTGCACCCCAGTCTCAAACATATGCTCCCTGCAACAGTCTTTCTGCAACTCTGTCTGACAACTCTGCTCTCTGCAACGATCATTTTCCACCCCAGTCCTCAAACTCTGGTTTATGTAAAAATCTTTCGGCACCTTAGTCTCCAACCTCTTCTTTCTGTAAGATCCTTCTGCACCGCAGTTTCCAAACTCTGCTCTCTGTAATATTCCTTCTGATTCCCAGTCTCCAACCTCTGCTCTCTGAAACAGTCCTTCTGCTCCATGGTCTCCAACCTCTGCTCTCTGTAAGCGTCCTTCTGTCCCGCAGTCTCCAACATCTTCTCTCTGTAATGTTTTTTCTGCACCCCAGTCTCCAAACTCTGATCTCTGTAACAATCTTTCTTGACCCTAGTCTCCAACCTCTGCTCTCTTCAACGATCTTTTTGCACCCCAGTCTCCAACCTCTGCTCTCTACAAAAGTCCTTCTGTACCCCAGTCTCCAACATCTGCTCTCAGCAACAGTCCTTCTGAAACTAAGTCTGAAAACTCTGCTCTCTGCAACGATCTTTGTGCACCCCAGTCTCCCAACTCTGGTTTTTATAACAGTCCTACTGCACCTCAGTCTCCAAAATCTATTTTCTGTATCAGTCCTTCTGCTCCCCAGTCTCCAACCTGTGCTCTCTGTAACAGTCCATCTGCTACCCAGTCTCCAACCTCTGCTCTCTGTAACAGTCATTCTGTACCTCAGTCTCCAACCTCTGCTCTCTGTAACGGTCATTCTGCACCCCAGTCTTCAACCTCTCCTTTCTGTATCATTCCTTCTGCACCACAGTTTCCAACCTCTGCTCCCTGCAACATTCCTTCTGCAGCTCAGGCTCCATCCTCTGCTCTCTGCGACAGTTCTTCTGCACCCCAGTCTCCAACATCTGCTCTCTGCAACAGTTCGTCTGCACCCCAGTATCCAAGGTCTGCACTCTGAAACAGTTTTTCTCCACACCATTTCCAACCTCTGCTCTCTGTATCAGTCCTCCTGTAGTGCAGTCTCCAAAATCTGCACTCTATAAGAGTTCTTTTGCTCCCCAGTCTTCGACCTCTGCTTTCTATATCAGTCCTTCTGCACCAAACTCTCAAACCTCTGTATCTGCAACAATCCTTCTACACCACATCTCCAAACTCTGCTATCTGCAACAGTCCTTCTGTACCCCAGGCTCCAAACTCTGCTCTCTGTAACAATCCTTCTGCACCTCAGTCTCAAAACTCTGCTCTCTACAACGGTGCTTCTGCACCTCAATCTCTAACTTCTACTCTCTGTAACAGTCCTTCTGCAGCTCCGTCTCCAACATCTGCTCTCTCTGAGATCCTTCTAAGACCCAGTCTGTAAACTCTGCCCTCTGTAACAGTCCTTCTGCACCCCTTTTCCAAACTCTATTCTCTGTAACATTCCTTTTGGACGCTGGTCTCAAACTTCTGCTCGCTACAAAGATCCTTCTGCACCCCATTCTCCATCCTCTACTCTCTACAACAGTCCTTCTGCACCCCAGTCTCCAATATCTGCTCTCTGCAACAGTCCTTCTGCACCTCAGTCTGAAAACTCTGTTCTCTGCAACGATACTTCTGCACCCCAGTCTCCAACCTCTGTTTTCTGTAACAGTCATGCTCTACCACAGTCTCTAAGCTCTGCTCTCTGTAAGATCCTTCTGCAACGCTGTCTCCAAACTCTGCTGTCTGTAACAGGCCTTTTGCACCCCATTCTCCAACCTCTGCTCTCTGCAACAGTTCTTCTGCACCCGATTCTCCAAACTCTGCTTTCTGTATCAGTCCATCTGCACCCCAATCTCCAACCTCTGCTCTCTGTAACAGTACTTCTGCAACTCAGTCTACAAACTCTGCTCTCTGCAACAGTCCTTTTGAAACCCAGTCTCCAACATCTGCTCTCCGCAAATGTCCTTCTGCACCAAAGTCTCCAACCTCTGACTCTGTTACAGTCCTTCTGCAACACATTCTTCAACCTGTACTCTCTGCAACAGTCCTTCTTCACCCAAATCTCAAACCTGTGCTCTCCGCAACAGTCCTGCTACACCCCATGTCCAGCCTCTGCTCTCTGCAGCAGTCCCTCTGAGACCAAGTCTCCAACGTCTGCTCTCTGTAACAATCCTTGTGCACCTCAGTCTCCAACCTCTGCTCTCTGCAACAGTCCTTCTGCACCCCAGTCACCAACATATGCTCTCTGCAAAAGTCTTTCGGCACCTCAGTCTGAAAACTCTGTTCTCTGCAACGATCCTTCTGCACCCTAGTCACCAACCTCTGCTCCTTGTAACAGTCCTGCTGCACCTTAATCTACAACCTCTTCTCTCTGTAAGATCCTTGTGCATCCTTGTCTAAAAACTCTGCTCACTGTAACACTTCTTCTGCACCCTAGTATCTGACCTCTGTTCTCTGCAACAGTCCTTCTGCACCTCAGTCTCAAACCTCTGCTCTCTGCAACGATCCTTCTGCACCCAAGTCTCCAACCTCTGTTCTCTGTAACAGTCCTGCTGTACCATAGTCTTCAACCTCTGTTCTCTGTAAGGATCCTTCTGCACCCCATTCTCCAAACTTTGCTCTATGTAAAAGTCCTTCTGCACCTCACTCTGCAACCTCTGCTCTGTGCAACAGTCCTTCTGCACCCCAGTCTTCAAAATCTGCTTTCTGCAACAGTCCTTTTCCACCCCAGTCTCCAACTTCTGCTCTGTGTTTCCGTCCTTCTGTACTTCAGTCTCCAAACTCTGCTATCTTGAACGGTCTTTCTGCACCCAAGTCTCCAAACTCTGCTTTCTCTATCAGTCCTTCTGCACTCTGGTCTCTAAACTTTGCTCTCTGTAACAATCTTTCTGCACCTCAGACCCCTACCTTTGCTCTCTGCAACAGTCCTACTGTGCCCCAAACTCCAACCTCTGCTCTCTGCATCAGTCCTTCTGCACCTCAGTGTCCAAACTCTGCTCTATGTATGATCGTTCTGAAACCCAGTCTACAACCTCTGCTATCTGCAATGGTCCTTCTGCACCCCACTCTCCAAACTCTGTTCTCCACAACAGTTATTCTGCACCCCAGTCTCCAACATTTGCTCCCTGTAACAGTTCTTCTGTACCACAGTATCCAACCTCTGTTCTCTTTAAGGGTCCTTCTTCACCTCAGACTGCATCCTCTGCTCTCTGCAACAGTCCTCCTGCACCCCAGTCTCCAAAATCTGCTCTCTGCAATATTTCTTTTCCACCCCAATCTCCAACCTCTGCTCTCTGTAACCATCCTTCTGTACTGCTGTCTTCAAACTCTTATCTCTGTAATGGTCCTTATGCACCATAGTCTCCAAAGTCTGCTTTCTGTATCAGTCCTTCACCACCCCGGTCTCTATACTCTGCTCTCTGTAACAGTCTTTCTGCACCTCAGACGCGAACCTCTGCTCTCTGCAAAAGTTCTACTGCGCCCCAACTCCAACCTCTGCTCTCTGCATCAGTCCTTCTGCACCTCATTGTTCAAACTCTCCTCTTTGTATGTTACTTCTGAAATCAAGTCTCAAACCTCTGCTATATGCAATTGTCCCTCTGCACCCTAGTCTTCAACCTCTGTTCTCTACAAAAGTTATTCTGCACCCCAGTCTTCAAACTCTGCTCTGTGTAACAGTCATTTTGTACCACAGTCTCCAACCTCTGTTCTCTGTAAGGGTCCATCTGCACCCCAGTCTCCAACCTCTGATTTCAGTATCAGTCCTTCAGCACCACATTCTCCAAACTCTGCTCTCTGTAACAGTCCTACTGAACCTCAGTCTGCAACCTCTGCTCTCTGCAATAGTCTTTCTGCACCCCAGTCTACAATCTCTGTTCTCTTCAACAGTCCTTCTGTACCCCAGTCTCTAACATCTGCTCTCTGCAACAGTCTTTCTCCACCTCAGTCTCAAACTTTGCTCTCTGCAACAGTCCTTCTGCACCATGTCACCAAGCTCTGCTTTCTGTATCAGTCCTTCTGCACCCCAGTCTCCAACCTCTGCTCTCTATAACAGTTCTCCTCACCTCAGTCTCTGTAACAGTCCTTCTGCACCTCAGTCTCAAACCTCAGGCTCTCTTAAACAGTCCTTCTGCACATCAGTCTGAAAACTCTGCTCTCAGCAATGATCCTAATGCACCTCAGTCTCCAACCTCTGCTCTCTGTTACAGTCCTTCTGTACCTCAGTCTCCAAACTCTGCTCTTTGTAAGATCCTTTTGCAACCCAGTCTTTAAACTCTGCTCTCTGTAACTGTCCTTCTGTACCCCAGTCTCTAAGCACTGCTCTCTCTAATGGGACTTCTGCACCTCAATCTTCAACCTCTGCTCTCTGCAAGGTTCCTTCTGCACTTGTATCCAAACTCTTCTCTCTGTAACAGTGCTTCTGCACCTCAGTCTCCAACCTCTGCTCTCCGTAACATCCTCCTGCAACCCAGTATTAAAACTCTGCTCTCTGTAACAGTCCTTCTGCACAGCATTCTCCAAACTCTGCTCTCTGTAACAGGCCTCTGCACCCCAGTCTCCAACCTCTGTTATCTGTATCAGTCCTTCTTTATTCCAGTCTCCAACCTCTGCTCTCTGCAATGATCCTTCTGCACCCCAGTCTCCAACCTATGCTCGCTGTAAGATCCTTCTGCACACCTGTCTCCAACCTCTGCTCTCTGTAACACTCCTCTGTACCACAGTCTCCAAATTCTGCTCTCTGTAAGGGTCCTTCTACAACTCAGTGTCAGACTTCTGCTCTCCGCAACACTCCTTCTGCACCCCAGTCTCCTATCTTTGCTCTCTTCAACAGTTTTTCTGCACCTCAGTCTTTAACCTGTGCTCTCTGATAAAGTCTTTCTGCACCACAGTCTCCAACCTGTGCTCTCAGTAAAAGTCCTTCTACACCACAGTCTCCAACCTCTTCTCTCTCTAACCATCCTTCTGAACCGAAGTCTCCAAATTCTGCTCTCTGCAACGATCCTTCTGCACCACAGACTCTAAAGTCTGCTCTCTGTAACAGTCCTTCTGCACCTCAGTCTTCAAACTCTGCTTTCTGTAACCATCATCTGCATCTCAGTCTCCAACTTCTACTCTATGTATCAGTCCATCTGCACCCAGTCTCCCACCTCTGGTCTCTGCAAGGATCCTTCTGCACCCCAGTCTCCAACCATTGCTGCCTGAAACAGTTTTTGTGCAACCCAGTCTCCAACATCTGCTCTCTGCAACAGTTTTTCTGTACCTCAGTCTGAAAAATCTGCTCTCTGCAACAATCCCTCTGCACCCCAGTCTCCAACCTCTGCTCTCTGTAACAGTCTTTCTGTACCTCTGTCTCCTACCTCTGCTCTCTTTTAGACCCTTCTGAAAACAAGTCTGCAAACTCTGCTCTCTGTAACAGTCCTTCTGCACCCCAGTCTCCAAACTCTGCTCTATGGAACAGGCCTTCTGCAACCCAGAATCCAACATCTGCTCTCTCTAAGAGGCCTTCTGCACCCCAGTCTCCAACCTCTACTCTCTGCAATGATCCATCTGCACCCAGTCTCCTACCTCTGCTCTCTAAAAAAGTCCTTCTACACCCCAGTGGCCTATCTCTGCTCTCTGTAAGATCCTTCTGCACAGCAGTCTCCAACCCCTGCTCGCTGTAACATTCCTTCTGCACCCAGTATCAAACATATGCTCTCTGTAAAAGTCTGTCTGCACCCCGGTCTCCAACCTCTGCTCTCTGTAATGATTCTTATGGACCCCAGTCTCAAATATCCGCTCTCTGTAACAGTCCTTCTGCCCCGCAGTCTCCAAACTCTTATCTCTGTAAGATCCTTCTGAAACCCAGTCTCCAACGTCTGCTATCTGTAACTGTCTTCGGCACCCCAGTCTTTAACCTTTGCTCTCTGCAACAGTCCTTCTGCACCTCAGTCTCCAAACTCTGCTTTCTGCATCAGTCCTTCTGAACCAAAGTCTCCAACCTCTGCTCTCTGCAACATTCCTTATGCACCCCAGTCTCCAAATTGTGCTCTCTGTAAAAGTCTTTCTGCACCCCAGTCTCCAAACTCTGATCTCTGTAACAATCCTTCTGCTCCCCAGTCTCGAACCTCTGCTCTCTGCAACCACCCTTCTGCACCTGAGTCTCCAAACTCTGCTCGCTGCAACGATACTTCTGCAGCCCAATCTCAAACCTCCTCTCGCTGCAACAGTCCTTGTGAACCCCAGTCTCCAACATTTGCTTTTTGCAACAGTTCGTCTGTACCACATTCTGAAAACACCGCTCTCTGTAATACTCCATTTGCAACCCAGTCTCCAACATCTGCTCTCTGCAACAGTTTTTCTGTACCTCAGTCTGAAAACTCTGCTCTCTGCAATAATCCTTCTGAACCCCTGTCTCCAACCTCTGCTCTCTGTAAAAGTCCTTCTGCACCTCAGTCACCTACCTCTGCTTTCAGCAGCAGTCCTTCTGCACCCTAGTCTCCAACCTCTGCTCGCTGCAACATTCCTTCTGCTCCCCAGTATCAAACCTGTTCTCTCTGTGAAAGTCCGTCTGCACCCCAGTCTCCAACTTCTTCTCTTTGTAACGATCCTTCTGCACCTCAGTCTCGAACCTCCACTCTATGTAACAGTCCTTCTGCACCTCAGTCTCCAAACTTTTTTCTTTGTGAGATCTTTCTGAAACTAAGTCTCTAAAGTCTGCCCTCTGAAACAGTCCTTCTGCACCCCAGTCTTTAATCTGCTCTCTGCAACAGTCCTTCTGCACCTCAGTCTCCAAACTCTGCTTTCTGCAACAGTCCTTCTGCACCCAAGTCTCCAACCTCTGCTCTCCACAACATTCCTTCTGCACCCCATTCTCCAACCTGTGCTCCCTGTAAAAGTCCTTCTGCAGCCCAGTCTCAAACTCTGCTCTCTGTAATGAACCTTCTGCACCCCAGTCTTGAACCTCTGCTCTCTGCAATGATCCTTCTGCACCTCAGTGTCCAACTTTTGCTCTCTGCAACAATCTTTCTGCACCCCAGTCTGAAACCTCTGCTCACTGCAACAGTCCTTGTGAATCTTAGTCTCCAACATCTGCTTCCTGAAACAGTTGTTCTGTTGCTCAGTCTGAAAACTCTGCTCTCTGCCATAATCCGTCTGCACCCCAGTGTCTAACCTCTGCTCTCTGTAACAGTCCTTCTGTACCTCAGTCTCAAATCTCTGCTCTATGAAACAGTCCTACTGCACACAAGTCTCCAACATCTGGTCTCTTAAGCAGTCCTTTAGCAACTCAGTCTCCAACCTCTGCTCTCTGCAACAGTACTTCTACACCCTAGTCTTCATACTCTGCTCGCCCCAACGATCCTTGTGCACCCCAGTCTCCAACCTCTGCTCTCTGCAACAGTACTTCTACACCCTAGTCTTCATACTCTGCTCGCCCCAGGATCCTTCTGCACCCCAGTCTCCAACTTCTGTTCTCTACATCAGTTATTTTGCACCCCAGTCTCCAACCTCCGTTCTCTACATCAGTTTTTTTGAACCCCAGTCTTCAACCTCTGCTCTCTGTAACAGTCCTCTGTACCGCCTTTTCCAACCTCTGTTCTCTGTAAGGGTCCTTATGCACCCAAGTATCCAACCTCTGCTTTCTGTATAAATCGTTTTGCACCACCATCACCAAACTCTTCTCTATCTAAAAGTCCTTCTGCAACTCAGTCTGCAATATCTGCTCTCTGCAACAATCCTTCTGCAACCCAGTCTCCATCCTCTGCTCTCTGCAACAGTCTTTTTGTACCCCAGTCTCCAAAATTTGCTCTCTTCAGCAGTCCTTCTCCACCCCAGTCTCCAACCTCTGCTCTCTATAACAATCCTTTTGTACTGCATTCTCCAATCTCTGATCTATGTAAGGGTACTTCTACACCCGAGTCTCCAACTTCTGCTTTCTGTATCAGTCCATCTGCACTCCATTCTCCAACCTGTGCTCTGTGTAACTTTCCCTCTGCACCTTACTCTCAAACCTCTGCTCTCTGTTACAGTCCTTATAGACCCCAGTCTCAAAACTCTTCTCCCTGTAACAATCCTCAGCACCTCAGTCTTCAACCTCTGGTCTCTGCAACGGTCCTTCTGCACCTGAGTCTCCAACCTCTACTCTCTGTAACTGTGCTTGTAGACCTCAGTCTCCAAATCTGCTCTATGTAATATCCTTCTGCAACCCAGTCTCCAAACTCTGCTCTCTGTGACAGTTCTTCTGCACCTCACTCTCCAAACTCTGCTCTCTTTAAAAGACCTTCCGCACCCAAGTCTCCAACCTCTGTTCTCTTTATCAGACCTTCTGCACCACAGTCTCCATCCTCTGCTCTCTGCAACGATCCCTCTGCACACCAGTCTCCAAACTCTGCTCGCTGCAGCAGTCCTTGTACACCCCATTATCCAACATCTGCTCTCTGCAACAGTTCTTCTGTACCTCAGTCTGAAAACTCTGCTCTCTGCAATAATCCTTCTGCACCCGAGTCTCCAACCTCTGCTCTCTGTAACAGTCCTTCTGTACCTCAGTCTTCAACTTCTGCTCTGTATCAGTCCTGCACCCCTGTCTCCCATATCTGCTCTCTGTATCAGTCCTGCTTCCCTGTCTCCCATATCTGCTCTCTGTAACACTCCTTCTTCACCTCAGTCTTCAACCTCTGCTCTGTGTAACAATCCTTCTGCACCCCCAGTGTCCAAAATCTGCTCTCTGCAACGATCCTTCTGCATCCAAGTCTTCAACATCTCCTCTCTGTAACAGTCCTTCTGCACCCAAGTCTCCAACATCTGATCTCTGCAACAGTCCTTCTACACCTGAGTCTGGAAACTCTGCTGCCTCTAACGATACTTCTGCACCCCAGTCTCAAAACTCTGCTCTCTGTAACAGGCCTTCTGCACCCCAGTCTCAAAACTCTGCTCTCTTTAGCAGTTCTTCTGCACCCCAGTCGCAAACCTCTGCTCTTTGTTACAGTCCGTCTACGTCAATGTCTCCTACATCTGCACTCTGCAACAGTCCTTCAGCACCCCAGATTCCAACTTCTGGTCTTTGCAACAGTCCTTCTACAGCCCAGTCTCCAACCTCTGGTATCTGCAACAGTCGTTCTGAACCCCATACTCCAAACTCTGCTCTCTGTAACAATCTTTCTGTGCCTCAGTCTCCAACCTCTAATCTCTGTTAGAGTCCCTCTGCACCTCACTCTCCAACTTCTGCTCTCTGTAAGTTTTTTCTGCAACCCAGTCTCCAAATTCTGCCCTCTGTAACAGTCTTTCTGCACGCCTTCTCCAACTCTTTTCTCCGTAACAGGCCTTCTACACCCCAGTCTCCAAAGTATGTTCTCTATCAAAATCCTTCTGCACACCAGTCTCCAACCTCTTCTCTCTGTAACAGTCCTGCTGCACCTCGGTCTACAATCTCTGCTCTCTGTAACATCCTTCTGCAACCTTTCTAAAAACTCTGCTCTCTGAAACTGTCCTTCTGCACCTCAGTCTCCAAACTCTGTTCTTTGCAACACTCTTTCTGCACCCCAGTCGCCAAACTCTACTATCTATAACAGTCCTTCTGTACCGCAGACTCCAAACACTTCTCTCTGTAACGGTCCTTCTGCACCCCAGTCTCCAACCTCTGATTTCTGTATCAGTCCTTCTACATGCCAGTCTACAACCTCTGCTCTCTGTAACAGTCTTCCTGCACCTCGTATCTAAACTCTGCTATCTGCAACAGTTTTTATGCACCCCAGGCTACAACCTCTGGTGTCTGCAAAATTCCTTCTGCACCCCAGACTGCAACGTGTGCTCTGTGTAACAGTGCTTCTGCATCCCAACTCCAACTCTGCTCTCTGCAATGATCCTTCTGTACCTCAGTCTTAAACCTCTGCTCTCTGCAAAAGTCTTTCTGCACCCCAGTCTCCAAACTCTGTTCTCTGTAACAATCTTTCTCCATCTCAGTTTTCAACCTCTGCTCTCTGAAGGAGTCTTTCTGCACCCCAGTCTCCAACATATGCTCTCTAAACAGTCCTTCTGCACCCCAGTCTCCAACATCTGCTCTCATCAACAGTCCTTCTGCACCTGAGTGTCCAAACTTTGCTCTCTGAAACGATCCTTCTGAACCCCAGTCTCCAATGTCTGCTCTCTGAAAGATCCTTCTGACCCCAGTTTCCAAACTCTGCTCTCTGTAATATTCCTTCTCCACGCCAGTCTCCAAACTCTGCTTTCTGCAACGGTCGTACTGCACCCCAGTCTCCAACCTCTTTACTCCGCAACACTCCTTCTGCTCCCCAGTCTCTAAACTCTGCTCTATGTAAAGGTCCTTTTGCAAGCCAGTCTCTAACCTCTGCTTTCTTTGTCCGTTCTTCTGTGCCTCAGTCTCCAACATCTGCTCTCTGCAAAAGTCTTTCTGCATCGCATTCTTTATCTTCTGCTCTCTGCTACAGTCCTTCTGAACAACAGTTTCCAACATCTTCTCTCTGAAAACGTTTTTGGGTACCCTAGTCTCCAACCTCTTCTCTCTGCAACAGTCCTTCTGTACTGCAGTCTCCAACTTCTGCTCTCTGCAACGAAACGTCTACACCCCAGTCTCCAACATCTGCTCTCTGCAAAAGTCCTTCTGCACCTCAATCTGAAAATTTTGCTCTCTGCAACAATCCTTCTGCACCCCAGACTTCAACATCTGCTCTCTGTAACAGTCCTTCTTCACCTCAGTTTCCAAACTCTGCTCAATGTAACATCCTTCTGCAACACAGTCTCCAAAATTTGCTCTCCTTAACAGTCCTTCTGCACCTCAGTCTCCAACCTCTACTCTCTATAGCAGTCGATCTACACCTCAGTCTGAAATTTCTTCTCTCTTCAGGATCCATCTGAATCCCAGTCTCCAGACACTGCTCTCTGTAACAGTCCTCATACACCTAAGTCTCCAAACTCTGCTGTTATTAAGATCCTTCTGCCACTCAGTCCCTAACTCTGCTCTCTATAACAGTCTTTCTGCACCAGAGTCTTCAACCTCTTCTCTCTGTAACAGGCCTTCTGCACTCCAGTCTCCAACTTCTTCTCTCTGCAACGATCATTCTACACCTCAGTCTCCAACATCTGCTCTCTGTAAGATTTTTCTGCAACCCAGTCTCCCAACTCTGTCCTCTCTAACAGACCTTCTGCACCCTTTCTTTGAACTCTCCTTTCCGTAACAGGCCTTCTGCACCCCAGTCTCCAAATTCTGTTCTCTATAACAAGCCTTCTGCACCCCAGTCTCCAACGTCTGCTCTCTGCAACAGTCCTTCTGCACCCCAGTCTCCAACCTGTGGTCTCTGCAACAGTCTTTCTGCACCTCAGTATTAAAACGCTGTTCTCTGCTACGATCCTTTTGCACCTCAGTCTCTAATCTGTACTCTCTGTAACAGTCCTTCTGCACCTGGGTCCCCAACATCTGCTCTCTGTTAGATCCTTCTTCAACCCAGTCTCTAAACTCTGTGATCTGTAGCAGTCCTTTGTAGCCCTTCTCCACACTCTGCTCTTCGTAACAGGGGTTCTTCACCCCAGTCTCTGACCTTTGCTCTCTGTAACACTCGTTTTGCACCTCAGTCTCCAACCTCTGCTCTCTTCAACGATCATTCTGCAGCTAGTCTCCAACTTCTCCTCTCCTCAACAGTCCTTCTGAACCTCTGTCTCCAAATTCTGCTCTCTGCAAAAGTTTTCTTCACCCAAGTCTCCAACATCTGCTCTCTGCAACAGTCCTTCTGCACCCCAGTCTTCAACCTCTGCTCTGTTTAAAAGTCCTTCTGCACCCCAGTCTCCAACCTCTGCTCTCTGTAACAATTCTTCTGCACCCCAGTCTCCAACCTGTGCTCTCTGTAACAGTCCTTCTGCACCGCAGTCTCCCACCTCTTCTCTCTGTAACGACCCTTCTGCAGCCCAGTCTCCACCTCTGCTCTCTTCAAGGATTCTTCTACAACTCAGTCTCCAACTTCTGCTCTCTTCAAAGATTTTTCCAAACCCGAGTCTCCAAACTCTGCTCTCTGTAACTGATTTTCTGCACCTAAGACTCCAACCTCTACTCTCTGCAAAAGTCCTTCTGCACCCTTGTCTCCAACCTCTGCTCTCTACAACAATCCTTATGCACCGCAGTCTCCAACATCTGCTCTCTGCAACTGTCTTTCTGCACCCCAGTCTCCAAAGTCTTCTCTCCTTAACACTTTCTGCACCGCAGTCTCCGACCTCTGTTCTCTGTAAGGTCGTTCTGCACCCCAGTTTTCACATTCTGCTCTCTGTAACATTCTTTCTCCAACTCAATCTAAAACCTCTTCTTTCTTCAATGGTCCCGCTGCAACCCAGTCTCCAACATCTGTTCTCTGCAACAGTCTTTCTACTCCACAGTCTCAAACCTCTACTCTCTGTAACAGTCTTTCTGTACCGCAGTCTCCAACCTCTGCTCTCTGTAACGGTCTTTCTGCACCCCAGTCTCAAATCTCTGCTTTCTGTATAAGTTGTTCTGAACCATGGTCTCCAACCTCTTCTCTCTGTAACAGTACTTTTGCACCTCTTTCTCAAATCTCTGAACTCTGCAAACTTACCTTTGTACTCCATTCTCTAACCACTGCTCTCTGTAAAAGTCCTTCTGCACCCAATTCTCTAACCCCTTCTCTATGTAACAGTACTTCTGTACCACAGTCTCCAACCTCTGCTCTCTGTACCGGTCCTTCTGCACCCCAGTCTTAACCTCTGCGTTCTGTATCAGTAATTCTGAACCCCAGTCTCAAACTTTTTCCTCTGTAACATTCTTTCTGCACCTCAGTCTCCAACCTCTGCTCCCTGCAACAATCCTTCTGCACCCAAGTCTCCAACTTCTGCTCTCTGAAACACTTCTTCTGCACCCCAGTCTTTAACATCTACTCACTGAAACAGTCCTTCTGCATCCCATTCTCCAACCTCTGCTCTCTGCAACAGTCCTTCTGTACCCTGGTCTCCAACCTCTGCTCTTTGTTAGAGTCCTTATGTACTGCAGTCTCCAACCTCTGCTGTCTGTAAGGTTCATTCTGGACCCAATTCTCCAACCTCTGCTTTCTGTATCAGTCCTTCTGCACTCCAGTCTCCAACCTCTGCTCTTTGTAACAGTCTTTCTGCATCTCAGTCTCCAAAATCTGCTCTCTATAACAGTCCTTCTGCACCCCTGTCTCCAAACTCTGTACTCTGCAACAATCTATCTACACTACAGTCTTCAAACTCTGCTCTGTGTAACAGTCCTTCTGCAACCCATTTTCCAATCTCTGATCTCTGTAACGATCCTTCTGCATCCCAGTCTCCAACATCTGTGCTATGCAACCGTCTTTCTGCACCCAAGTCTCCAACCTCTGCTCTCTGCAATGATCCTTCTGCACAACAGTCTCCAACCTCTGCTCTCTGCAATAATCCTACTGCACCCCAGTCGCCAACCTCTTCTCTCTGTAACAATCCTTCTGCACCGACATCTACAAACTCTGCTCTATGTAATATTCTTCTGCAACCCAGTCTCCAAACTCTGCTCTTTGTAACAGCCCTTCTGTGCCCAGTCTCCAACCTCTGCTCTCTGTAACAGGCCTTCTGCACACCAGTCTCCAAAAGCTGCTCTCTGTATCAGTCCTT
Organism: Ictidomys tridecemlineatus; assembly: GCF_052094955.1. Taxonomy (NCBI): domain Eukaryota; kingdom Metazoa; phylum Chordata; class Mammalia; order Rodentia; family Sciuridae; genus Ictidomys; species Ictidomys tridecemlineatus. The sequence continues at coordinate 9,244 of NW_027523715.1, read as the reverse complement.
CTTCACCCCAGTCTCCAAACTCTGCTCTTTTTAACATTCTTTCTGCATCTCAGTCTTCTAACACTGCTCTCTGCAACAGATCTTCTGCACACCAGTCTCCAACATCTGCACTCTGAAACAGTTCTTCTCCACTCCAGTCTCCAACCTCTGCTCTCTGTAAACGTCCTCCTGTATTGCAGTCTCCAAACTCTGCTCTTTGTAATGGTCCTTCTGCACCTCAGTTTCCAACCTCTGATTTCTGTATCAGTCCTGATGCACCCCAGTCTCCAACCTCTGCTGTCTGCAACAGTCCTTCTGCACTGCAGTCTCTAAATTCTACTCACTGCAAAAGTCCTTCTGCACCCAAGTCTCCAACACCTGCTCCCTGCAACAGTCCTTCTGCACCCCAGTCTCAAAACTCTGGGCACTTTAACAGTCCTTCTGCACCTCCATCTCCAAATTCTGCTCTCTGCAACAGTCCTTCTGCACCCAAGTCTTCAACCTCTGCTCTCTGCAACAGTCATCCTACACCCCAGTTTTCAACCTCTGCTCTGTGTAACAGTCCTTCTGCACCCCAGTCTCCAACCTCTGCTCTTTGTAACAGTCCTTCTGCACCATATTATCTAACATCTGCTCTCTGTTACAGTCTTTGTATACCGCAGTCTCCAACCTCTGCTCTCTGTAACGGTCCCTCTCCACCCCAATTTCTAACCTCTGCTTTCTGTAACAATCCCTCGGTACCTCAGTCACCAAACTCTGCTCTCTGTAACCATCCTTCTGCACCTCAGTCTCCAAACTCTGCTCTCTGTAACAGTACTTCTTCACCTCAGTTCTAAACCTCTGCTCTCTGCACGATCCTTCTGCACCCCAGTCTCCAACCACTGCTCTATGTAACTGTCATCCTGCACCTCAGTCACCAACCTCTGCTCTCTGTAAGATCCTTCTGCAACCCAGCCTCTAAACTCTGCTCTCTATAATAGTCCTTCTGCAACCCAGTCTCCAAACTCTGCTGTCTGTAGCAGGCCTTTGCACCCCAGTCTCCAAACTTTGCTCTCTGAAACAGTTCTTCTGCACGCCAGTATCCAACCTCTGCTCTCTGTAACAGTCCTTCTGCACCAGAGCCTCCCACCTCAACTTTCTGTATCATAATTCTTCACCCTAGTCTCCAATGTCTTCTCTGTGTAACAGTCCTTCTGCATCTCAGTCTCCAAACTCTGCTCTCTGTAACAGTCCTTCTACACCCCAGTCTCCAACCTCTGCTGTCTGCAACATTTCTTCTGCACCTTAGTATCCAACCTGTTATCTCTGTAACAGTCCTTCTGCACCCAAGTCTTCCACATCTGCTCTCTGTAACGATCCTTCTTCAGTCCAGTCTCTACCTCTGCTCTCTGCAACGATTTTTCTGCAACTTCAGTCTCCAACTTCTGCTCTCTTCAACGATCTTTCTGCACCTCACTCTCAAACCTCTGCTCTCTGTAACAGTTTTTCTGCACCTCAGACTCCAACCTCTGCTCTCTGCAACCGTCCTTCTGCACCCCAGTTTCCAACCTCTGCTCTATGCAACGATCCTTCTGCACCCCAGTCTCCAACATCTCTTCTCCTTAACACTCCTTCTGCAACCCAGTCTCCAAACTCTGTTATTTGTAAGGTCCTTCTACACCCCAGTTTCCAAACTCTAATCTCTGTAACATTCCTTCTCCAACCCAGTCTCTAACCACTTCTTTTTTCAAACATCCTGCTGCAACCCAGTCTCCAAACTCTGTTCTTTGAAACAGTCCTTCTGCTATCCAATTTCCAATCTCTACTCTCTGTAACAGACCTTCTGTACCGCAGTCTCTAAATTCTGCACTCTCTAATGGTCTTTCTGCACCCTAGACTCCAACCTCTGGTTTCTGCATCAGTCCTTCTGCACTTCAGTCTCCAAACTCTGTTTTTTGTAAGTTTCTTCTGCAACCAAGTCTCCAAACTCTGCTCTCCATAACAATCATTCTGGACCCCAGTCTCCAACCTCTGCTCTCTACAACGATCCTTCTTCACCGCAGTCTCCAACCTCTGCTCTCTGCAACAGTAATTCTGCACCCCAGTCTCCAAAATCGGCTCTCTGCAACAGTCCTTCTGCACCTTAGTCTGAAATCTCTATTCTCTTCAACGACCGCCCTGCACCTCAGTCTCCTTCCTCTGCTCTCTCTAACAGTTCTTCTGAACCTCAGTCTCCTACCTCTGCTCTCTGTAAGATTCTTCTGCAACAAAGTCTCCAAACTATGCTCTTTGTAAGAGTCCTACTGCACAACAGTCTCCAACCTCTGCTCTCTGTAACAGGCCTTCTGCACCACAGTCTCCAAACTCTGCTCTCTGTAACAGGCCTTCAGCACCCCAGTCTCCAACCTCTGCTCTCTGCAACAGTCTTTCTAAACCCCAGTCTCCAAACTCTGCTCTCTGCAACAGTCCTTCTGCAACCTAGTCTTCAACTTCTGTTCTCTGTAACAATCTATCTGCACCTCAGTTCCCAAACTCTGACCTCTGCAATGGTCCTTCTGCACCCCAATCTCTAACCTCTACTTTCTGCAACCATTCTTTTGCACCCTTGTTTCCAACCTCTGCTCTCTGAAAAAGTCTTTCTGAACCCCAGTCTCCAACATCTGCTCTCTGCAACAGTCCTTCTGCACCTCAGTCTGAAAACTCTGCTCTCTGCAATGATCCTTGTGCACCCCAGTCTCCAAACTTTGCTTTCTGTAACAGTCCTTCTGCACCTCAGTCTCCAACTTTTGCTCTCTGCAACAGTTCTTCTGCACCCCAGACTTTAACATCTACTCTCTGAAACATTCCTTCTACACCCGTGTCCAAATGCAAAGAATGAGACCTGAACTATTGCTTACACTGCAAAAAATCAACTCAAAATGCATTAAAGACCTAGGCACTGGACCAGAAATTATGCAGTTTCTTGAAAAAAAAAACAAAGTCAATACTCCAACCTACAGGCAGAGGCAATGACTTTCCCAATAGGATGCCAAAGCTCAGGAGATAACACCAAAAGTTAGCTAATAGGATGGCATCAAATTAAGAAGGTTCTGCACAGCAAAGGAGACAATTAGAATATGAAGAGAGAACCTACAGAAAGGGAGAAAATCTTTATGAGTGGCTCTTCTAAAAGAGGTTGAATATTCAGAATATTAATAAAGAACTCAAAAATCTTAACATCAAATCCACAATTATTAAATAACCCAATTATCAAATAACCAAATTACCAAATGGGAAACTAAATGAACTAAGCAGACACGTCTTAGAATAAAATATGTGAGTGGCCAACAAATATATGAAAATACTTGCAAGTCAAGACTATGCTGAGATTTCATCAGTGACAAAGGCAACTACCAAGAATACAAACAGAAATGAGTGTGACAAGGAGAGAATTGGAGAGAAAGGAGCACTCTCACCCTGTTGGTGGGCATGTAAATCAGCACAACAACCACGGAAATCAGGATGGAGGCTCCTCAGAGTAGCCATCGACCACCCTGCGACCCAGCTCTACCTCTGCTTGGTATTTATCACAGCGGATCGAAGTCATCATACTATAATGACACATACATGCCCATGAACCAGGCGAGGTGACATCAGTGGACGAATGGATAAAGAACATCTGGTATATGCACACTGGAATTTCATTCAGCCATAAAAAAGAACGAAATTATGTCATGCTGGAAGATGGATGGTTCTTCAGAACATTAAGGGAAATAAGCAACTCAGAAAGTTAAGGGCCATATGTTTTTCCTCTGTTAAAGCTAGAGGAGAAAAAGGAAGGAAAGTTGGGAAGGGAGTCTCATCATGAAAGTTGAATGAAGATCAGTAGAGTCAAGGCACCAGGGGAGGAGGTAAAGAAAAGGGAAATATTGGAATGATATTGGCCAAAGTTCACGGTTATTTTGTGTGCATGTTCAAATATGTGTCAGCAAATCCCACCATTATGAACCACTACAATGCACCAATGAAGTGTGAAAAGAAGAGTTTCACATTACATGGGACAGGCACTATTCTAGGAGGGTGCCCATTTTATCCCATCTATAAACACCACGATCATTTACCACTGTCAAAAATCTCTACAGATTCGAATGTTCTGATCACTGCTCCACCACATGGCCTCTTCTACATCAGGGTCCCCTTATTCTCACTGAAATCAGGGAGCCCGTTTCAACGATGCCATCTGTTAATGTCTTCCCAGGCTGCCGAGGACAGCGGCTGCAGGTTTCACAAAGATCTGCTGCTGCCTTATGAACGCATGTCCACGAGGCCTTGGCGAAGGCTGGTGCTCCAGGCCCTTCTCCAGATCCAGCTGTGACGCCAGGGAAGGGGTCAAATAACACGCCATCTAACACCTTATTTATTTCTGATCACCATCCTCTCCATTATTCCAGGATCATATTGGTCATTGAACTTAAGCAAACACTGAGTCCAGATTTCAGTCCATCAACCAAAGAGAGTCTAATAGCCACTCCCCGTGGCTCAGGAAAATCCTTGGCCCTAACATTTCTGGTGATTACATCCCTGTGACTGCATTCAAGATGATCCAGCAATATGTCCTGACTTCTTTGGTCTAGAAGACTCAAACAAATTTTCTTATATATTCTTCAGGCTCCTATTAACAAAATACAGTAAAATATTTACCTTTTATTTTGGTGTGACCTTTATACTCTCCTGGACTATATTTTATACTCTTACCATAGGCGTTCTAGGATCAGACCCCAATTAAGAGTCTGGTGACAATGTGGAATGATGGATGAGCATCTTAAAGACAATTGGGCTGGGGATGTGGCTCAAGCAGTAGTGCGCTTGCCTGGCACGCGTACGGCCGGGTTCGATCCTCAGAACCACATACCAACAAAGATGTTGTGTCCGCCGAGAACTAGAAAATGAATATTAAAAACTCTCTCTCGGATTTGTTTGTCAATGTGATATTTCATTGTCTGATTTTGCTGTCTCATGTCTTCCTTGAGACTCCAGATCATCTGAAGCATATATATCCTGTACTCTTTATCTGACATTCCGTCTGTTGCAGCTATTACCTCTTCTAAAGTTGAGTTGACCTGCATTGCTTTTGGTCCTTTCTTCCCTTGTCTTTTCATACTGCTCGCGTTTCTTTCTGCTTGGTGCAACTGTTGTGTTTTTGAAATTTACCCTCTATTTATTTATATTGCTCTTGTATAGTTGGGAAGTCTCCCTTGCAGGGCAGGTAGTGGCTGTGCTCCTCCTCTAATTAGGGTGGTCTGTCTAACACGCTAATTGGTCGCAGGTCTGCCCCCACTGCAGGCACTGGTGGCCGTTCTTCTCTGACCCCACTCCAATTTTGGTAACGTAACTACCACACCCTAGGGTCGTTTGTCCTGATCTGGATGTGGGTGGCGGCTCTGCTGTGTCCCCACTCCAATTGGTGTGACGTGTCTACCACACTGGCAGACCCCTAGGCCGGTGGGTCGCAGTTCTGCACAGCCCCCACTCCCATTGGGGGTACCTTACTACCTCTCCAACGGGTCGCTGACTCTCCTCCAGACCCGGGCGGCGACCCTGTTCCACCCTCACTCCAACCAGTGTGATGCGACTGCCTCAGTGTTACGTGTCCACCACGTTGGCAAGCTACCTGGCCTGTCTTGCCAGTGGGTCGCTGGTCCTATTCTAGGCGTGGGTGGCTTCTCTCTTCAGCCCCAGCTGCATTTGGGGTTTCATGATACCACACCGGCTGGTCACTTGGCCTGCTCTGGGCGCAGGTGTAAGCTCCACTCTGTCCCCACAGCATCCAGCAGGACCCTGGCTGAGAAGCACTCACCGCTGGTTCCCTAGCCTTGGGCCAAAGCAGCTTAGGTAGCAAGAACCCCGCCTTTCCGATCCCGATACACTATCCGCTGGGAGCGGAGAGTAAAAGATCAATTTCATAGGGAGATAGAGGTAATAAAAAACAAACAAATTGAAATCCTAGAAATGCAGGAATTATTAAACCAACTTAAAAACTCAATTGAGAATACTACCAGCAGATTAGATCACTTAGAAGAGAGAACATCAGACAATGAAGACAAAGTATTTCAACTTGAAAAGAACATAGGCAGCTCAGCAAGCCTGCTAAGAAACCATGAGCAGAACATCCAAGAATTATGGGACAATATCAAAAGACAAAATTTAAGAGTCATTGGGATACAGGAAGGCACAGAGCTCCAAACCAAAGGAATAAACAGACTATTCAGTGAGATTATACAAGAAAACTTCCCAGACTTGAAGAATGAGACAGAATCACAAATCCTAGAAGCCTACAGGATGCCGAATGTGCAAAATCATAAGAGATCCACACCTAGACACCTTATAATGAAGATGTCCAACATACAGAATAAGGAGAGAATTTTAAAAGCTCCAAGAGAAAGAAAGCAGATTACATTTAGGGGCAAACCAATCAGGATAACAGCTGATCTCTCAACACAGACTCTGAAAGCTAGAAAATCCTGGAATAACATATTTAAAACACTGAAAGAAAATGGGTTCCAACCAAGAATCGTGTATCCGGCGAAATTAAGCTTCAGGATAGAAGATGAAATTAAAACCTTCCATGATAAACAAAAGTTAAAGAATTCGCAGCTAGAAAACCATGTCTTCAAAAAATCCTTGGCACAACGTTACAAAAAGAGGAAATGGAAAATAACATTGAAAACCAACAATGGGAGATAGGACAGTAAAGGGGGGAAAGTAGTCAAAGAGGATAACAAATCAGGTTTAGTAACATCAATAAACAAATATGCCTAGAAAAACAAATCATATCTCAATAATAACCCTAAATGTTAATGGCTTAAACTCACCAATTAAGAGACACAGGCTAGTAGAATGGATCACAAAAGAAGACCCAACAATATGCTGCCTACAGGAGACGCATCTGATAGAAAAAGATATTCATAGACTGAAGGTGAAAGGTTGGGAAAAATCATACCACTCATATGGAATGCGGAAACAAGCAGGAGTGTCCATACTCATATCTAATAAAATAGATTTCAAGCCAAAGTTAATCAAAAGGGATAAAGAAGGACACTTCATACTGCTCAAGGGAACCATACACCAACAAGACATAACAATCATAAATATATATGCCCCAAATAATGGTGCAGCTGTATTCATCAAGCAAACTCTTTTCAAGTTCAAGAGTCTAATAGACCACCATACAATAATCATGAGAGACTTCAACACACCTCTCTCACCACTGGACAGATGTTACAAACAAAAGTTAAATAAGGAAACTATAGAACTCAATAACACAATTAACAACCTAGACTTAATTGATATATATAGACTATACCACCCAAAATCAAGTAGTTACACTTTTTTTCTCAGCAGCACATGGAACCTTCTCAAAAATAGACCATATATTATGTCACAGGGCAACTCTTAGACAATATAAAGGGGTAGAGATAATACCATGCATCTTATCTGATCATAATGGAATAAAACTGAAAATCAATGATAAAAGAAGGAAGGAAAAATCAAGCATCACTTGGAGAATGAACAATAGGTTGCTGAATGATCAATGGGTTTTAGAAGACATCAAGGAGGAAATTAAAAACTTCCTAGAGTTAAATGAAAACACAGACACAACATATCGGAATCTATGGGACACATTGAAAGCAGTTCTAAGAGGAAAATTCATTGCTTGGAGTTCATTTCTCAAAAAAAGAAAGAAAACAACAAATAAATGATGTCATACTTCATCTCAAAATCCTAGAAAAAGAAGAGCAAAACAACAGCAAAAGAAGTAGAACGCAAGAAATAATTAAAATCAGAGCTGAAATAAATGAAATTGAAACAAAAGAAACAATTGAAAAAATTGACAAAACTAAAAGTTGGTTCTTTGAAAAAATAAATAAAATTGACAGACCCTCAGCCATACTAAGGAAGAGAAGAAGAGAGAGAACTCAAATTACTAACATACGGGATGAAAAAGATAATATCACAACAGACACTTCAGAAATACAGAAGATAATCAGAAATTATTTTGAATCCTTATACTCCAATAAAATAGAAGATAGTGAAGGCATAGATAAATTCCTTAAGTCTTATGACCTGCCCAGATTGAGTCAGGAGGATATAGATAACCTAAACAGACCAATAACAATAGAGGAAATAGAAGAAACCATCAAAAGATTACCAACTAAGAAAAGCCCAGGACCGGATGGGTATACAGCAGAGTTTTACAAAACCTTTAAAGGGAAACTAACAACAATACTTTTCAAGCTATTTCAGAAAATAAAAAAAGAGAGAGAACTTCCAAATTCATTCTATGAGGCCAACATCACCCTGATTCCGAAACCAGACAAAGACACTTCAAAGAAAGAAAACTACAGACCAATATCTCTAATGAACCTTGATGCAAAAATCCTCATTAAAATTCTGGCGAATCGGATTCAAATACATATCAAAAAATTATACACCATGATCAAGTAGGATTCATCCCTGGGATGCAAGGCTGGTTCAATATACGGAAATCAATAAATGTTATTCACCACATCAATAGACTTAAAAATAAGAACCATATGATCATTTCGATAGATGCAGAAAAAGCATTCGACAAAGTACAGCATCCCTTTATGTTCAAAACTCTAGAAAAATTACGGATAACTGGAACATACCTCAACATTGTAAAAGCAATCTACGATAAGCCACAGGCCAGCATCATTCTGAATGGAGAAAAATTGAAGGCATTCCCTCTAAAATCTGGTACACGACAGGGATGCCCTCTCTCACTACTTCTGTTCAACATAGTCCTCGAAACACTGGCCAGAGCAATTAGACAGATGAAAGAAATTAAAGGCAGAAAAATAGGAAAAGAAGAACTTAAATTATCACTATTTGCAGATGATATAATTCTATACCTAGCAGACCCAAAATGGTCTACAAAGAAGCTATTTGAGGTAATAATTGAATTCAGCAAAGTGGCAGGATATAAGATCAACACGCATAAATCAAAGGCATTCCTGTATATCAGCGACAAATACTCTGAAACGGAAATGAGGACAACTACTCCATTCACAATATCCCCCAAAAAAATAAAATACTTGGGACTCAACCTAACAAATGAGGTGAAAGATTTATATAATGAAAATTACAGAACCCTAAAGAAAGATATAGAAGAAGACCTTAGAAGATATAAAAATATACCCTGCTCATGGATAGGCAGAACTAACATCATCAAAATGGCGATATTACCAAAAGTTCTCTATAAGTTCAATGCAATGCCAATCAAAAT